>NC_092341.1:215263333-215572916 GCF_046630445.1 Rutidosis leptorrhynchoides | reverse complement strand
TTGACGAATCTTCTGGAAATAGATGCGGGTATTTCTTCTTCATCTGATCTTCACGCTCCCAGGTGAACTCGGGTCCTCTACGAGCATTCCATCGAACCTTAACAATTGGTATCTTGTTTTGCTTAAGTCTTTTAACCTCACGATCCATTATTTCGACGGGTTCTTCGATGAATTGAAGTTTTTCGTTGATTTGGATTTCATCTAACGGAATAGTGAGATCTTCTTTAGCAAAACATTTCTTCAAATTCGAGACATGGAAAGTGTTATGTACAGCTACGAGTTGTTGAGGTAACTCAAGTCGGTAAGCTACTGGTCTGACACGATCAATAACCTTGAATGGTCCAATATACCTTGGATTTAATTTCCCTCGTTTACCAAATCGAACAACGCCTTTCCAAGGTGCAACTTTAAGCATGACCATCTCTCCAATTTCAAATTCTATATCTTTTCTTTTAATGTCAGCGTAGCTCTTTTGTCGACTTTGGGCGGTTTTCAACCGTTGTTGAATTTGGATGATCTTCTCGGTAGTTTCTTGTATAATCTCCGGACCCGTAATCTGTCTATCCCCCACTTCACTCCAACAAATCAGAGACCTGCACTTTCTACCATAAAGTGCTTCAAACGGCGCCATCTCAATGCTTGAATGGTAGCTGTTGTTGTAGGAAAATTCTGCTAACGGTAGATGTCGATCCCAACTGTTTCCGAAATCAATAACACATGCTCGTAGCATGTCTTCAAGCGTTTGTATCGTCCTTTCGCTCTGCCCATCAGTTTGTGGATGATAGGCAGTACTCATGTCTAGACGAGTTCCTAATGCTTGCTGTAATGTCTGCCAGAATCTTGAAATAAATCTGCCATCCCTATCAGAGATAATAGAGATTGGTATTCCATGTCTGGATATGACTTCCTTCAAATACAGTCGTGCTAACTTCTCCATCTTGTCATCTTCTCTTATTGGCAGGAAGTGTGCTGATTTGGTGAGACGATCAACTATTACCCAAATAGTATCAAAACCACTTGCAGTCCTTGGCAATTTAGTGATGAAATCCATGGTAATGTTTTCCCATTTCCATTCTGGGATTTCGGGTTGTTGAAGTAGACCTGATGGTTTCTGATGCTCAGCTTTGACCTTAGAACACGTCAAACATTCTCCTACGTATTTAGCAACATCGGCTTTCATACCCGGCCACCAAAAATATTTCCTGAGATCCTTGTACATCTTCCCCGTTCCAGGATGTATTGAGTATCTGGTTTTATGAGCTTCTCTAAGTACCATTTCTCTCATATCTCCAAATTTTGGTACCCAAATCCTTTCAGCCCTATACCGGGTTCCATCTTCCCGAATATTAAGATGCTTCTCCGATCCTTTGGGTATTTCATCCTTTAAATTTCCCTCTTTTAAAACTCCTTGTTACGCCTCCTTTATTTGAGTAGTAAGGTTATTATGAATCATTATATTCATAGATTTTACTCGAATGGGTTCTCTGTCCTTCCTGCTCAAGGCATCGGCTACAACATTTGCCTTCCCCGGGTGGTAACGAATCTCAAAGTCGTAATCATTCAACAATTCAATCCACCTACGCTACCTCATATTCAGTTGTTTCTGATTAAATATGTGTTGAAGACTTTTTTGGTCGGTATATATAATACTTTTGACCCTATATAAGTAGTGCCTCCAAGTCTTTAATGCAAAAACAACCGCGCCTAATTCCAAATCATGCGTCGTATAATTTTGTTCGTGAATCTTCAATTGTCTAGACGCATAAGCAATCACCTTCGTTCGTTGCATTAATACACAACCGAGACCTTGCTTTGATGCGTCACAATAAATCACAAAATCATCATTCCCTTCAGGCAATGACAATATAGGTGCCGTAGTTAGCTTTTTCTTCAATAACTGAAACGCTTTCTCTTGTTCATCATTCCATTCAAATTTCTTCCCTTTATGCGTTAATGCAGTCAAGGGTTTTGCTATTCTGGAAAAGTCTTGGATGAACCTTTTGTAGTAACCAGCTAGTCCTAAAAACTGGCGTATGTGTTTCGGAGTTTTCAGGGTTTCCCACTTTTCAACAGTTTCTATCTTTGCCGGATCCACCTTAATACCTTCTTTGTTCACTATGTGACCGAGGAATTGAACTTCTTCCAACCAAAATGCACACTTTGAAAACTTAGCGTACAATTCTTCTTTCCTCAATACTTCTAACACCTTTCTCAAATGTTCACCGTGTTCTTGGTCATTCTTTGAGTAAATAAGTATATCATCAATGAAAACAATGACAAACTTGTCAAGGTATGGTCCACACACTCGGTTCATAAGGTCCATGAACACAGCTGGTGCATTAGTTAAACCAAACGGCATGACCATAAACTCGTAATGACCGTAACGTGTTCTGAAAGCAGTCTTTGGAATATCATCTTCTTTCACCCGCATTTGATGATACCCGGAACGTAAGTCAATCTTTGAATAAACAGACGAGCCTTGTAGTTGATCAAATAAGTCATCGATTCTCGGTAGTGGGTAGCGGTTCTTGATGGTAAGTTTGTTCAACTCTCGGTAGTCGATACACAACCTGAATGTACCATCTTTCTTCTTGACAAACAAAACAGGAGCTCCCCACGGTGATGTGCTTGGTCGAATGAAACCACGCTCTAAATGTTCTTGTAATTGGCTTTGTAGTTCTTTCATCTCGCTGGGTGCGAGTCTGTAAGGAGCACGAGCTATTGGTGCAGCTCCTGGTACAAGATCTATTTGAAATTCAACGGATCGATGTGGGGGTAATCCCGATAATTCTTTCGGAAATACATCGGGAAATTCTTTTGCAATGGGAACATTATTGATGCTCTTTTCTTCAGTTTGTACTTTCTCGACGTGTGCTAGAACAGCATAGCAACCTTTTCTTATTAGTTTTTATGCCTTCAAATTACTAATAAGATGTAGCTTCGTGTTGCCCTTTTCTCCGTACACCATTAAGGGTTTTCCTTTTTCTCGTATAATGCGAATTGCATTTTTGTAACAAACGATCTCTGCTTTCACTTCTTTCAACCAGTCCATACCGATTATCACATCAAAACTCCCTAACTCTACTGGTATCAAATCAATCTTAAATGTTTCGCTAACCAGTTTAATTTCTCGATTCCGACATATATTATCTGCTGAAATTAATTTACCATTTGCTAATTTGAGTAAAAATTTACTATCCAAAGGCGTCAATGGACAACTTAATTTAGCACAAAAATCTCTACTCATATAGCTTCTATCCGCACCCGAATCAAATAAAACGTAAGCAGATTTATTGTCAATAAGAAACGTACCCGTAACAATCTCCGGGTCTTCCTGTGCCTCTGCCGCATTAATATTGAAAACTCTTCCGCGGCCTTGTCCATTCGTGTTCTCCTGGTTCGGGCAATTTCTAATAATGTGGCCCGGTTTTCCACATTTATAACAAACTACATTGGCATAACTTGCTCCGACACTACTTGCTCCGCCATTACTCGTTCCGGCACCATTTGTTCCTTTCGTTCTGTTAACCCCTGGTCCGTAGACATCACACTTCGCAGCGCTATGACCATTTCTTTTACACTTGTTGCAAAATTTGGTGCAGAACCCCGAGTGATACTTTTCACACCTTTGGCATAGCTGCTTCTGATTGTTGTTGTTGTTGCGGTTATTATTGTTGGTGGGATGATTGTTGTAGCTGCTGTTGTTGTTGTTGTTGTTGTTGTTGTTGTTGTTGTTGTTGTTGGGCCGTTTGTTGTAGTTGCGATTGATGTTGCGATTGTTGGGATAATTGTTGCGATTATTGTTGTAATTACTGTTGTTGTTGTATTGGTGATTCTTATCACCGTTTTCCTCCCACTTTCTTTTGACTTGCTTCACATTGGCCTCTTCAGCAGTCTGTTCTTTAATTCTTTCTTCAATCTGGTTCACTAGTTTGTGAGCCATTCTACATGCCTGTTGTATGGAGGCGGGCTCGTGTGAACTTATATCTTCTTGGATTCTTTCCAGTAATCCTTTCACAAACGCGTCGATCTTCTCTTCCTCATCTTCGAATGCTCCCGGACACAATAGGCACAATTCTGTGAATCGTCTTTCGTACGTGGTAATATCAAATCCTTGGGTTCGTAACCCCCTAAGTTCTGTCTTGAGCTTGTTGACCTCGGTTCTGGGACGGTACTTCTCATTCATCAAGTGCTTGAATGCTGACCACGGTAGTGCGTACGCATCGTCTTGTCCCACTTGCTCTAGATAGGTATTCCACCATGTTAACGCAGAACCTGTGAAGGTATGCGTAGCGTACTTCACTTTGTCCTCTTCAGTACATTTACTTATGGCAAACACCGATTCAACCTTCTCGGTCCACCGTTTCAATCCGATCGGTCCTTCGGTTCCATCAAATTCCAAAGGTTTGCAGGAAGTGAATTCTTTGTAGGTGCATCCTACACGATTTCCTGTACTGCTAGATCCAAGGTTATTGTTGGTATGTAGCGCAGCCTGTACTGCGGCTATGTTTGAAGCTAGAAAAGTACGGAATTCCTCTTCATTCATATTCACGGTGTGTCGAGTAGTCGGTGCCATTTCCTTCAAAATAGTTAAATGGAACAAGTTAATCATACAGAATATTAAGAGTAGTTAATAGTATTTCGTAGCATAATATGAACTCATTTATAAAAGCTTTTTCTTCATATTAGCGTTTTATAAGTTTAAATTCGGGTAGTACCTACCCGTTAAGTTCATACTTAGTAGCTAATATACAATTCAACTACTACAATTCTATATGAAAAACTGATTATAATAATATTTCGCGTTCAAACTTTTATACAATATTTTACAAACTTACAATACCGCTTATTTTACATAAAGCATGAAATATAGCACACAATAACTTTGATACAAGATAGTTGTGAAGATAATTCTAGCTAGTACACAAGTCGTTCAGCAAAGGCAATAAAGACACGTAATTCATACGTCCAGAAACAAGTCATGCATTCTGGTTTTACTAGGACTACTTCCCTTCCTTGGTCTTGTGGAACATAACCGTTATGGCCGTTGATAAGACAGCGTGTTGTAACGTCGTCAAAGGGACGAGGGTTACGTAATGTCCAACAGTCCCGTAATAATCTAAAAACCTCATTTCTTACCCCAATTACCGACTCCGTCACTTGTGGAAACGTTTTGTTTAATAGTTGTAGCCCGATGTTCTTGTTCTCACTTTGGTGAGAAGCGAACATTACTAATCCGTAAGCATAACATGCTTCTTTATGTTGCATGTTAGCCGCTTTTTCTAAATCACGAAGTCTAATATTCGGATATATTGAGTCAAAATAATTTCTTAACCCATTGCGTAAAATAGCATTTGGGTTCCCCGCAATATATGCGTCAAAGTAAACACATCGTAACTTATGGGTTTCCCAATGTGATATCCCCCATCTTTCAAACGAAAGTCTCTTATAAACCAAGACATTCTTGGAACATTCTTTGAATGTCTTGCAAACTGATCTCGCCTTAAATAGTTGTGCCGAGGAATTCTGGCCGACTCTAGACAAGATTTCATCAATCATGTCTCCGGGTAGGTCTCTTAAAATATTGGGTTGTCTATCCATTTTGTGTTTTTAAACTGTAAAATAGACAAGAGTTAGATTCATAAAAAAATACTTATTAATACAAGCAATTTTTACATATATCATAAAGCATAAGAAAACTATATTACATATATTACACCACACGAATACAACTATCTTATTCCGACTCGCTCGTTTCTTCTTCTTCGGTTTTTGTTCGTTTTGCCAAGTTTCTAGGGATATATGATGTTCCCCTAATACGAGCCGTCGTTGTCCACATTGGTTTAGAAAAACCTGGTAGTTTAGAGGTTCCCGGGTCATTGTTACAACTTAAGAACTTCGGGGGTTGACGATACATATAAAGTTCATCGGGGTTGGAATTAGATTTCTCTATTTTTATGCCCTTTCCCTTATTATTTTCTTTTGCCTTTTTAAATTCAGTTGGGGTAATTTCTATAACATCATTGGAATTCTCATCGGAGAATTGGTAATCCTCCCAATATTTTGCTTCCTTGGCGGAAACACCATTGACCATAATTAACCTTGGTCGGTTGGTTGAGGATTCTCTTTTACTTAACCGTTTTATTATTTCCCCCACCGGTTCCGATTCTTCTTCCGGTTCCGATTCTTCGTCCGGTTCCGATTCTTCTTCCGGTTCCGACTCTTCTTCCGGTTCCTCTTCGGGAACTTGTGAATCAGTCCATGAATCATTCCAATTTACATTTGACTCTTCATTATTATTAGGTGAGTCAATGGGACTTGTTCTAGAGGTAGACATCTATCACATAATATCAAACACGTTAAGAGATTAATATATCACATAATATTCATATGTTAAAAATATATAGTTTCCAACAAAAATGTTAAGCAATCATTTTTAAAGAAAATACGGTCGAAGTCCAGAATCACTAATGCATCCTAACAAACTCGATAAGACACACTAATTCAAATTTTCTGGTTCTCTAAGACCAACGCTCGGATACCAACTGAAATGTCCCGTTCTTATTGATTAAAAACGTTCCATATTAATTGATTTCGTTGCGAGGTTTTGACCTCTATATGAGACGTTTTTCAAAGACTGCATTCATTTTTAAAACAAACCATAACCTTTATTTCATAAATAAAGGTTTAAAAAGCTTTACGTAGATTATCAAATAATGATAATCTAAAATATCCTGTTTACACACGACCATTACATAATGGTTTACAATACAAATATGTTACATCGAAATCAGTTTCTTGAATGCAGTTTTTACACAATATCATACAAACATGGACTCCAAATCTTGTCCTTATTTTAGTATGCAACAACGGAAGCTCTTAATATTCACCTGAGAATAAACATGCTTTAAACGTCAACAAAAATGTTGGTGAGTTATAGGTTTAACCTATATATATCAAATCGTAACAATAGACCACAAGATTTCATATTTCAATACACATCCCATACATAGAGATAAAAATCATTCATATGGTGAACACCTGGTAACCGACATTAACAAGATGCATATATAAGAATATCCCCATCATTCCGGGACACCCTTCGGATATGATATAAATTTCGAAGTACTAAAGCATCCGGTACTTTGGATGGGGTTTATTAGGCCCAATAGATCTATCTTTAGGATTCGCGTCAATTAGGGTGTCTGTTCCCTAATTCTTAGATTACCAGACTTAATAAAAAGGGGCATATTCGATTTCGATAATTCAACCATAGAATGTAGTTTCACGTACTTGTGTCTATTTTGTAAATCATTTATAAAACCTGCATGTATTCTCATCCCAAAAATATTAGATTTTAAAAGTGGGACTATAACTCACTTTCACAGATTTTTACTTCGTCGAGAAGTAAGACTTGGCCACTGGTTGATTCACGAACCTATAACAATATATACATATATATCAAAGTATGTTCAAAATATATTTACAACACTTTTAATATATTTTGATGTTTTAAGTTTATTAAGTCAGCTGTCCTCGTTAGTAACCTACAACTAGTTGTCCACAGTTAGATGTACATAAATAAATCGATAAATATTATCTTGAATCAATCCACGACCCAGTGTATACGTATCTCAGTATTGATCACAACTCAAACTATATATATTTTGGAATCAACCTCAACCCTGTATAGCTAACTCCAACATTCACATATAGAGTGTCTATGGTTGTTCCGAAATATATATAGATGTGTCGACATGATAGGTCGAAACATTGTATACGTGTCTATGGTATCTCAAGATTACATAATATACAATACAAGTTGATTAAGTTTTGGTTGGAATAGATTTGTTACCAATTTTCACGTAGCTAAAATGAGAAAAATTATCCAATCTTGTTTTACCCATAACTCCTTCATTTTAAATCCGTTTTGAGTGAATCAAATTGCTATGGTATCATATTGAACTCTATTTTATGAATCTAAACAGAAAAAGTATAGGTTTATAGTCGGAAAAATAAGTTACAAGTCGTTTTTGTAAAGGTAGTCATTTCAGTCGAAAGAACGACGTCTAGATGACCATTTTAGAAAACATACTTCCACTTTGAGTTTAACCATAATTTTTGGATATAGTTTCATGTTCATAATAAAAATCATTTTCTCAGAATAGCAACTTTTAAATCAAAGTTTATCATAGTTTTTAATTAACTAACCCAAAACAGCCCGCGGCGTTACTACGACGGCGTAAATCCGGTTTTACGGTGTTTTTCGTGTTTCCAGGTTTTAAACCATTAAGTTAGCATATCATATAGATATAGAACATGTGTTTAGTTGATTTTAAAAGTCAAGTTAGAAGGATTAACTTTTGTTTGCGAACAAGTTTAGAATTAACTAAACTATGTTCTAGGGATTACAAGTTTAAACCTTCGAATAAGATAGCTTTATATGTATGAATCGAATGATGTTATGAACATCATTACTACCTTAGGTTCCTTGGATAAACCTACTGGAAAAGAGAAAAATGGATCTAGCTTCAATGGATCCTTGGATGGCTCGAAGTTCTTGAAGCAGAATCATGACACGAAAACAAGTTCAAGTAAGATCATCACTTGAAATAAGATTGTTATAGTTATAGAAATTGAACCAAAGTTTGAATATGATTGTTACCTTGTATTAGAATGATAACCTACTGTAAGAAACAAAGATTTCTTGAGGTTGGATGATCACCTTACAAGATTGGAAGTGAGCTAGCAAACTTGAAAGTATTCTTGATTTTATGTAACTAGAACTTGTAGAATATATGAAGAACACTTAGAACTTGAAGATAGAACTTGAGAGAGATTAATTAGATGAAGAAAATTGAAGAATGAAAGTGTTTGTAGGTGTTTTTGGTCGTTGGTATATGGCTTAGATATAAAGGATATGTAATTTTGTTTTCATGTAAATAAGTCATGAATGATTACTCATATTTTTGTAATTTTATGAGATATTTCATGCTAGTTGCCAAATGATGGTTCCCACATGTGTTAGGTGACTCACATGGGCTGCTAAGAGCTGATCATTGGAGTGTATATACCAATAGTACATACATCTAAAAGCTGTGTATTGTACGAGTACGAATACGGGTGCATACGAGTAAAATTGTTGATGAAACTGAACGAGGATGTAATTGTAAGCATTTTTGTTAAGTAGAAGTATTTTGATAAGTGTATTGAAGTCTTTCAAAAGTGTATAAATACATATTAAAACACTACATGTATATACATTTTAACTGAGTCGTTAAGTCATCGTTAGTCGTTACATGTAAATGTTGTTTTGAAACCTTTAGGTTAACGATCTTGTTGAATGTTGTTAACCCATTGTTTATTATAACAAATGAGATGTTAAATTATTATATTATCATGATATTATGATATATAATATATCTTAGTATGATGTATATACAGTTAAATGTCGTTACAACGATAATCGTTACATATATGTCTCGTTTCGAAATCATTAAGTTAGTAGCCTTATTTTTACATATGTATTTCATTGTTAATACACTTAATAATATATTTACTTATCATTTAACATAATTAACCAAGTGTATCAATATCTTAATATGATTCATATGTACCTAGTAAGACGTTGTTATAACGATAATCGTTATATATATCGTTTTCGAGTTTCTTAAATTAATAGTCTCATTTTTATGTATATAACTCATTGTTAAAATACCTAATGAGATACATACTTATAATAAAAACATGTTAACTATATATATAACCATATATATGTCATCGTATAGTTTTTATAAGTTTTAACGTTCGTGAATCACCGGTCAACTTGGGTGGTCAATTGTCTATATGAAACATATTTAAATTAATCAAGTCTTAACAAGTTTGATTGCTTAACATGTTGGAAACATTTAATCATGTAAATATCAATCTCAATTAATATATATAAACATGGAAAAGTTCGGGTCACTACAGTAGAGGACCCGAGTTCACCTGGGAGAGTGAAGATCAGATGAAGAAGAAATACCCGCATCTATTTCAAGAAGATTCGTCAACACTTTCAACAGCTTAAAATTTCGGGACGGAATTTATTTAACGGCTAGGTACTGTAGTGACCCGAGCTTTTCCATGTTTTTATATATTAAATGAAATTGATATTTACATGATTAAATATTTCCAACATGTTAAGCAATCAAACTTGTTAAGACTTGATTAATTGAAATAGGTTTCATATAGACAATTGACCACCCAAGTTGACCGGCAATTCACGAACGTTAAAACTTGTAAAAACTATATGATGACATATATATGGATATATATATATATATATATATATATATATATATATATATATATATATATATATATATATATATATATATATATATATATATATATATATATATATATATATATATATATATAGTTAACATGATATTATGATAAGTAAACATATCATTAAGTATATTAACAATGAACTACATATGTAAAAACAAGACTACTAACTTAATGATTTTGAAACGAGACATATATATAACGATTATCGTTGTAACGACATTTAATGTATATATATCATATTAAGATATATTAATACATCATGATATCATGATAATGTAATAATTTAACATCTCATTTGATTTAATAAACAATGGGTTAACAACATTTAACAAGATCGTTAACCTAAAGGTTTCAAAACAACACTTACATGTAACGACTAACGATGACTTAACGACTCAGTTAAAATGTATATACATGTAGTGTTTTAATATGTATTCATACACTTTTGAAAGACTTCAAGACACTTATCAAAATACTTCTACTTAACAAAAATGCTTACAATTACATCCTCGTTCAGTTTCATCAACAATTCTACTCGTATGCACCCGTATTCGTACTCGTACAATACACAGCTTTTAGATGTATGTAATATTGATATATACACTTCAATGATCAGCTCTTAGCAGCCCATGTGAGTCACCTAAAACATGTGGGAACCATCATTTGGCAACTAGCATGAAATATCTCATAAAATTACAAAAATATGAGTAATCATTCATGACTTATTTACATGAAAACAAAATTACATATCCTTTATATCTAATCCATACAGCAACGACCAAAAACACCTACAAAAACTTTCATTCTTCAATTTTCTTTATCTAATTGATCTCTCTCAAGTTCTATCTTCAAGTTCTAAGTGTTCTTCATAAATTCTACAAGTTCTAGTTTCATAAAATCAAGAATACTTCCAAGTTTGCTAGCTTACTTCCAATCTTGTAGAGTGATCATCCAACCTCAAGAAATCTTTCTTATTTACAGTAAGATATCTTTCTAATACAAGGTAATACTCATATTCAAACTTTGATTCAATTTCTATAACTATAACAATCTTATTTCGAGTGGAAATCTTACTTGAACATGTTTTTCGTGTCATGATTCTGCTTCAAGAACTTTCAAGCCATCCAAGGATCCTTTGAAGCTAGATCCATTTTTTTCATTTCCAGTAGCTTTATCCAGAAAACTTGAGGTAGTAATGATGTTCATAACATTATTCGATTCATACATATAAAGCTATCTTATTCGAAGGTTTAAACTTGTAATCACTAGAACATAGTTTAGTTAATTCTAAACTTGTTCGCAAACAAAAGTTAATCCTTCTAACTTGACTTTTAAAATCAACTAAAAACATGTTCTATATCTATATGATATGCTAACTTAATGATTTTAAACCTGGAAACACGAAGAACACTGTAAAACCGGACATACGCCGTTGTAGTAACACCGCGGGCTGTTTTGGGTTAGTTAATTAAAAACTATGATAAACTTTGATCTAAAAGTTTCTCTTCTGGAAAAATTATTTTTCTTATGAACATGAAACTATATCCAAAAATCACGGTTAAACTCAAAGTGGAAGTTTGTTTTCTAAAATGGTCATCTAGACGTCGTTCTTTCGACTGAAATGACTACCTTTACAAAAACGACTTGTAACTTATATTTCTGACTATAAACCTATACTTTTTCTGTTTAGATTCATAAAATAGAGTTCAATATGAAACCATAGCAATTTGATTCACTCAAAACGGATTTAAAATGAAGAAGTTATGGGTAAAACAAGATTGGATAATTTTTCTTGTTGTAGCAACGTGAAAATTGGTAACAAATCTATATTAATCAAATCCTAGCTAACTTATATTGTATTATACAAGTATTCTAATATATTATGTAATCTTGGGATACCATAGACACGTATGCAAATGTTTTGACATATCATATCGACCCATCTATATATATTATTTGGAACAACCATAGACACTCTATATGCAGTAATGTCGGAGTTAGCTATACAGGGTTGAGGTTGATTCCAAAAATATATATAGTTTTAGTTGTGATCTAGCCTGAGACGTATATACAATGGGTCGTGGATTGATTCAAGATAATATATATCGATTTATTTCTGTACATCTAATTGTGGAGAACAAGTTGTAGGTTACTAACGAGGACAACTGACTTAATGAACTTAAAACATCAAAATGTATTAAAAGTGTTGTAAATATATTTTGAACATACTTTGATATATATGTACATATTTGTTATAGGTTCGTGAATCGACCAGTGGCCAAGTCTTTCTTTCCGACAAAGTAAAAATCTGTGAAAGTGAGTTATAGCCCCACTTTTAAAATCTAATATTTTTGGGATGAGAATACATGCAGGTTTTATAAATGATTTACAAAATAGACACAAGTACGTGAAACTACATTCTATGGTTGAATTATCGAAATCGAATATTCCCCTTTTTATTAAGTCTGGTAATCAAAGAATTAGGGAACAGACACCCTAATTGACGCGAATCCTAAAGATAGATCTATTGGGCCTAACAAACCTCATCCAAAGTACCGGATGCTTTAGTACTTCGAAATTTATATCATATCCGAAGGGTGTCCTGGAATGATGGGGATATTCTTATATATGCATCTTGTTAATGTCAGTTACCAGGTGTTCACCATATGAATAATTTTTATCTCTATGTATGGGATGTATATTGAAATATGAAATCTTGTGGTCTATTGGTACGATTTGATATATATAGGTTAAACTTATAACTCACCAACATTTTTGTTGACGTTTTAAGCATGTTTATTCTCAGGTGATTATTAAGAGCTTCCGCTGTCGCATACTTAAATAAGGACAAGATTTGGAGTCCATGCTTGTATGATATTGTATAAAAACTGCATTCAAGAAACTTATTTCGTTGTAACATATTTGTATTGTAAACCATTATGTAATAGTTGTGTGTAAACAGGATATTTTAGATTATCATTATTTGATAATATACGTAAAGCTTTTTAAACCTTTATTGATGAAATAAAGGTTATGGTTTGTTTTAAAATAAATGCAGTCTTTGAAAAACGTCTCATATAGAGGTCAAAACTTCGCAACGAAATCAATTAATATGGAACGTTTTTAAACAATAAGAACAGGCCATTTCATTTATGATGTTGAGGTGTATGATGCGAATGTTGTTGTTGGTGGTGGTGATGGTACTTTTGGTGTTACTGATGGTGGTACTGTTGCTGCCGGTGATGCTGCTGGTGCTTGTAACCTTTGCACTATATTCTCCAAAGTCAATATTCGAGGGCGAAGCTCGGTAACTTTTTCTATTACACCGGGATGATCGGTGGTTCGAACGAGCGGGTGAATAAGATCTAGGATTTGAGTTAATATATAATCGTGACGAGACACTCTGGAAATGAGAGAGAAAATGGTGTCTCGGACAGGTTCGCCGATAAGTGCTTCAGGTTTTTTGCCAAGAGGGCAATGTGGTGGATGGAAGGGATCACCTTCCTCTTGTCTCCAATGACCAAGTAGACTACGAACCCATCCCCAATTCATCCAGAATAGATGATGGCTAATTGGTTGATCCATTCCGATCTCACTGCTTTCGGAGCTCGAGTGAAACTCCATATTAGAATTCGAGGGACATGAACTAGTGGAGAGTTCTATTTCGTTCGATTGAATAAAGGATTTTTCGATATGAAATGATTTTCGGCTATCGGATGATATTCTAATTACCTGGAATATCTATATATATAGAACAAAAGATTTCATAGATTACGGAGGAATTTACGGAATATGTCAGGCAAAGTTTACAGTAATACATACGCTAAGATATGAATTTTGTCTATACACTATTCATGCAATCAATGCAGTAAGATGTGTCTAGACTAAGAATTATAAACATGTAATTTCCAACAAGAAATGATAAGCAAAACTTTTTGACATGCAGCTAAGGTCGAAGTCCAGACTCACTAATGCATCCTAACAACTATCAGTTAGATACACTAATGCAAGACCTGGTTCGCTAAGACCACTGCTCTGATACCAACTGAAAAGTCTTGTCCATATTACTAAAAATGTGGTACGTTATTCATTGGTCCCATAGCGAGGTATTTGACTTCTATATGATACGTTTTAGAAAATATTGCATTCGTTTCATAAAAAGCACACTATTATTATTATACATAATGCATGTTTTAAACAATTGGGCGATTATTTAAGGAATAATCCCAATAATACATCGATTTTCAAATACTACACACGTGACATAACAGTCAAATATAATACATGACAAAGGTTTTATTGAATGCAACACTATATTTAATTAAAAGCATGAGACTCTATGCATAGCTTGCTCAGATAATGCAACAGCGGAAGACTTTCTTAAGGACCTGAGAATAAACATGCTTAAATAGTCAACACAAAGGTTGGTGAGATATATAGGTTTAGCATCCATATAAATATAGACCACAAGATTTCATAGTTATAAATATATGTACACTCGCAAGTGTATAAAAGTATTCTATAAGTTGTTGAGCGCTTCGGTAACCATACTTAACCATTAATGTAGCATATTCTCTTTATTATGAAATCTCCCTACACTGTACCAAGTGTAGTAAAAACGAAGTACTATGTAACTGTCTACAATACTAGAGCGACTAGCCCGGTTGGGGTTGTCAAACCCGATAGATCTATCAATAGGATTCGCGCTTACATGTTCTTACAACATGTAAATATTAGTTACCAAGCTATTAGGAAAGATATGGAATGTGGTACAACTCAATGTAGAATATATTTTAAGTACTTGTGTCCATGGCGTAAAACATAAAATGCATGTATTCTCATCCCAAAATATTTTTAGAGTTTAAAAATGGGACTATATACTCACGGTAGTAAAAGTATATTAATAATAAGTTTTCAACTTATTAAAAATATGGCCGTCATCCTTGGATTCAGGAATCTGTAACAAATATATATGTATATCAAAATGTAATACAACTATTATTCATATCATATCTTCAATCACATGTGATTGTTTAAATTCATATTTTCAATCACGTGTGATTGTTTAAGTTTATATTTTCAATCACGTGTGATTGTTTAAGTTGTCAAGTTAGCAGTCCAACATTAGTAGTCCACAATTAGTAGTCCATAGTTAGTAGTCCACAGTTAGTAGTCCATAATTAGCAGTACATAGTATACACGTGTTGTATAAGACTCAATCCTGACCCACAATACCGCTATTGTAGTTACACGTATTGTGTATGTGGTGTCTTTTGATTTATCCGACGTATTGTATAACTATGACATGTTAGAATACATGTATAATACAAGAAAAGTTAGCTAGGATATGGTTAGTATAGATTTTATTGAATTAATCCCGTAATCAAATTATCCATTTCTAACCAATATTGTTTTGCCCATAATTTCTTCGTTATAAATCCGTTTTGAGTGAATAAAATTGCTGTGGTTTCATAACGAACTGTAATTTGTGAAACTAAATTGAAAAAGTGGTGGTTTATTGTAAAAGTTACAAGTTATAATCCATATTTATAAGAGGTAGTCATTTCCGTCGAATGAACGACATCTTGATGACCATTTTGAAAAACATACTTCAATTTTGAGTTTAACCATGATTTTTGAATATAGTATCATGTTCATATGAAATATCATTTTCCTAGAAGAACAACTTTTAAATCAAAGATTATGATAGTTTTTAATTATCCAACCCAAAACAGCCCCCGGTTTTACTACGACGGCGTATGTCCGGTTTTACGGTGTTCTTCGTGTTTCCAAGTTTTAACTCATTAAGTTAGTATATCATATAGATATAAAACATGTGTTATGTTATTTTTAAAAGTTAAGTTAGAAGTATTAACTTTATTTGCGAACAAGTTTAGAATTAACTAAACTATGTTCTAGTTTATAAACTCGTATATAGATAGCTATAGACATATGAATTGAACAAGAGTTGAAGTAGAGTTTTTACCTCAAGTTTAGAATGTAAAGTTGCTGGAAAGAAGTAGTAGAACAAAACTTGAGAGAGTTCTTGCAAGTGTGTATGAAAATTGGAAGTAAAAATTCGGAAAATGAATGTGTAAAAATGAGTTAGAATTGGTGCTTATTTATAGGTTTGAAAATTTGGTTTTTAGTGAAAATATCTAAGATAAGTTAAAATGTATTAAGTCATGGATGACATATTAAATTGATTAGGTCATGAATGACATATTACACAAATAATTACAGATTTCTATTGGTATATATCAATAGTAAATACTTCTAGAAGCTGTGTATAATACGGGTAAAAATACCGTATGAATGCGAGTAGAATTCTTGAGGAAATTGAACGAAAATACTAGTATAGCTATCCTTTATATGTATTGGTATATTATAAAGTGTATTCAATACTTGTAAGGATGTATTTACACTCGTAATACATTATATGTAAATACATTTTAACATAAGTTAATTACGTCGTTTAAATAGTAACATATATATTGTTCAAAAACTCTTTAAATTAGTAGTATGAAAATATATATAATACTTTGTTAAAATATATAATGAGATATTTAATTATCATATTTTCAAGTTAAATATATATAAATCCATATATATACACAATAATTAAACAATAAACAATTAAATCAAGTTATGACGTTCATGAATCGTCGGAATAAAAGGGTGACCAAAAGCTTGTGTAAAACTCTTTCCGAATGTTCAAGACTTATTAAAATTCATTGCTTATCAAGTAGGAATAATTAAATCATGTAAATAGTATAATCAAGTAGTCGGAAAAATCCGAGTCGTTACATCCTCTTAGGATTGAACCTACCCTATCAACTACACCTGAGAGTAGTGACACCGATTCAACAGCAACTGAATCATCTCTAGAACATTCTCCTAAGAGAACATGAAATATGCCCGATGAGATGATTCAGACTCCGCCAAACCTACGAGTAACTAGATCTAGGAGTACGACTCCTATCGTACGCCAAACAGTTACTCCAAGCATTGGTGATACGGACCAAGACCTAGAGCCTATTAGGTCACCTTCTGTGATGCCCCGTACAAAACCATCGTGTACGAATCATCAACAACATGATCATTACAAGGTCAAATACTATATGCGGTTTCAAAAGAAGTTTGCATTCATGATAAAAGGTGATGTCATAACCAACGTCAAATGTTTTACAACCAAAAGTATGCTTCTATGAACGAAAGCAAGTAATAATAGTACGTGACCCTTAGGTCGTTACAAATCATTGTTCAAAAATAATAAAGTTTGAATGCAAATAAACATTTCATGCGGTGACAACTCTAGTAAGCGCAGCGGAGTCTACAAGGCATGACTAGTACAACAGCGGAAGCAAGCAACCTTAAGCACCTGAGAAAAACATGCTTAAAAATGTCAACACAAAGGTTGGTGAGCTATAGTTTAAGTATAACAGTAATGTAATGTAGGCCACGAGATTTCAGTGCTACAAACAGCATTTCAAAACAGTATGATAAAGTATATGTTTAACTTTGGGCACTTGGTAACTAACTTAACGTTTATCACCCCCTAAAAGTACACTTGGCGAGTGCGTATATTTACGAAGTATAAAACACCCGTTAAATGCTAGCGCTACTAGCCCGAGTGGGGATGTCAAACCCTATGGATCCATATCTAAGATTTGCATTCACCGGTTCAAAGACCAATGACTAAACGTTACCGAGCTAAAGGGAAAGTTTATGCCATTGTATAACCCACACATATATAAAGTTTAAGTACTCGTGCCTAGTATGTAAAATGTAAAATGTGCATGTATTCTCAGTTCCCAAAATAGTTAAAGTAAAAAGGGATGCTATAACTCACAGTGATAAAGTAGTAGTAAAGTTGACTCGGGAAAAGTAAGAAAGTATGTAGGTCCGGAAAGTCCTCAACCTAAGTCAAAAGTTACTAAGTTAGTAAATCATCCCATTAGATTTAAATTTATGTAATTTAGGTCTTAAGTATCATCATCATTCATCATTAAGTCAAAAGGGTAAAGTAAGGTTTCATTTAAGAAAAGAGTTTAAAACAAAGGCTGAATTCGATCAGTCGCCGCGGCCTCTATACAAATTGAATTGAGGTGGGACTAGTGGCCATGGATCTGTATATGAGTCCTTTAGTTGCTGTAAAAATTCCAGAACCAAACACGTCTTCGTTTGACCGTGGCGACGGTTTAAGTGCGAGTAGGTCAGAATTTTCAGCACAACGTTAAAAGGACATAGTGACGTTCGGAGGGCCATAGATCCTAAACCGTAACTCGGATTAAGACGAGTCTTAAACGAAAAATTATCTACTCGAACAGAGATAACTGAAAATCAACTTTACAGTAGCTTAGGTATTCTTATCAGACCCTAAAAACAGTAGGTTTAGTGTTCCGGTGGGTTCTTGGTGCTCGATGCTCATCACGGTTCTCATCCTTGATGCATATACCTTCAAGTGTACAACTCGTTGATGTGTTTGCATCATCTTTACCAAGTTTTGACCTGTCCCGTTCTTATTGATTAAAAACGTTCCATATTAATTGATTTCGTTGCGAGGTTTTGACCTCTATATGAGACGTTTTTCAAAGACTGCATTCATTTTTAAACAAACCATAACCTTTATTTCATCAATAAAGGTTTAAAAAGCTTTACGTAGATTATCAAATAATGATAATCTAAAATATCCTGTTTACACACGACCATTACATAATGGTTTACAATACAAATATGTTACAACAAAATAAGTTTCTTGAATGCAATTTTTACACAATATCATACAAGAATGGACTCCAAATCTTGTCCTTATTTAAGTATGCGACATCGGAAGCTCTTAATAATCACCTGAGAATAAACATGCTTAAAACGTCAACAAAAATGTTGGTGAGTTATAGGTTTAACCTATATATATCAAATCGTAACAATAGACCACAAGATTTCATATTTCAATACACATCCCATACATAGAGATAAAAATCATTCATATGGTGAACACCTGGTAACCGACAATAACAAGATGCATATATAAGAATATCCCCATCATTCCGGGACACCCTTCGGATATGATATAAATTTCGAAGTACTAAAGCATCCGGTACTTTGGATGGGGTTTGTTAGGCCCAATAGATCTATCTTTAGGATTCGCGTCAATTAGGGTGTCTGTTCCCTAATTCTTAGATTACCAGACTTAATAAAAAGGGGCATATTCGATTTCGATAATTCAACCATAGAATGTATTTTCACGTACTTGTGTCTATTTTGTAAATCATTTATAAAACCTGCATGTATTCTCATCCCAAAAATATTAGATTTTAAAAGTGGGACTATAACTCACTTTCACAGATTTTTACTTCGTCGGGAAGTAAGACTTGGCCACTGGTTGATTCACGAACCTATAACAATATATACATATATATCAAAGTATGTTCAAAATATATTTACAACACTTTTAATATATTTTGATGTTTTAAGTTTATTAAGTCAGCTGTCCTCGTTAGTAACCTACAACTAGTTGTCCACAGTTAGATGTACAGAAATAAATCGATAAATATTATCTTGAATCAATCCACGACCCAGTGTATACGTATCTCAGTATTGATCACAACTCAAACTATATATATTTTGGAATCAACCTCAACCCTGTATAGCTAACTCCAACATTCACATATAGAGTGTCTATGGTTGTTCCGAAATATATATAGATGTGTCGACATGATAGGTCGAAACATTGTATACGTGTCTATGGTATCTCAAGATTATATAATATACAATACAAGTTGATTAAGTTATGGTTGGAATAGATTTGTTACCAATTTTCACGTAGCTAAAATGAGAAAAATTATCCAATCTTGTTTTACCCATAACTTCTTCATTTTAAATCCGTTTTGAGTGAATCAAATTGCTATGGTTTCATATTGAACTCTATTTTATGAATCTAAACAGAAAAAGTATAGGTTTATAGTCGGAAAAATAAGTTACAAGTCGTTTTTGTAAAGGTAGTCATTTCAGTCGAAAGAACGACGTCTAGATGACCATTTTAGAAAACATACTTCCACTTTGAGTTTAACCATAATTTTTGGATATAGTTTCATGTTCATAATAAAAATCATTTTCTCAGAATAACAACTTTTAAATCAAAGTTTATCATAGTTTTTAATTAACTAACCCAAAACAGCCCGCGGTGTTACTACGACGGCGTAAATCCGGTTTTACGGTGTTTTTCGTGTTTCCAGGTTTTAAATCATTAAGTTAGCATATCATATAGATATAGAACATGTGTTTAGTTGATTTTAAAAGTCAAGTTAGAAGGATTAACTTTCGTTTGCGAACAAGTTTAGAATTAACTAAACTATGTTCTAGTGATTACAAGTTTAAACCTTCGAATAAGATAGCTTTATATGTATGAATCGAATGATGTTATGAACATCATTACTACCTTAATTTCCTTGGATAAACCTACTGGAAAAGAGAAAAATGGATCTAGCTTCAATGGATCCTTGGATGGCTCGAAGTTCTTGAAGCAGAATCATGACACGAAAACAAGTTCAAGTAAGATCATCACTTGAAATAAGATTGTTATAGTTATAGAAATTGAACCAAAGTTTGAATATGATTATTACCTTGTATTAGAATGATAACCTACTGTAAGAAACAAAGATTTCTTGAGGTTGGATGATCACCTTACAAGATTGGAAGTGAGCTAGCAACTTGAAAGTATTCTTGATTTTATGAAACTAGAACTTTTGGAATTTATGAAGAACACTTAGAACTTGAAGATAGAACTTGAGAGAGTTCAATTAGATGAAGAAAATTGAAGAATGAAAGTGTTTGTAGGTGTTTTTGGTCGTTGGTGTATGGATTAGATATAAAGGATATGTAATTTTGTTTTCATGTAAATAAGTCATGAATGATTACTCATATTTTTGTAATTTTATGAGATATTTCATGCTAGTTGCCAAATGATGGTTCCCACATGTGTTAGGTGACTCACATGGGCTGCTAAGAGCTGATCATTGGAGTGTATATACCAATAGTACATACATCTAAAAGCTGTGTATTGTACGAGTACGAATACGGGTGCATACGAGTAGAATTGTTGATGAAACTGAACGAGGATGTAATTGTAAGCATTTTTGTTAAGTAGAAGTATTTTGATAAGTGTATTGAAGTCTTTCAAAAGTGTATAAATACATATTAAAACACTACATGTATATACATTTTAACTGAGTCGTTAAGTCATCGTTAGTCGTTACATGTAAGTGTTGTTTTGAAACCTTTAGGTTAACGATCTTGTTAAATGTTGTTAACCCAATGTTTATAATAACAAAAGAGATTTTGAATTATTATATTATCATGATATTATGATGTACGAATATCTCTTAATATGATATATATACATTAAATGTCGTTACAACGATAAACGTTACATATATGTCTCATTTCAAAATCATTAAGTTAGTAGTCTTGTTTTTACATATGTAGTTCATTGTTAATATAATTAATGATATGTTTACTTATCATAATATCATGTTAACTATATATATAACCATATATATGTCATCATATAGTTTTTTTACAAGTTTTAACGTTCGTGAATCACCGGTCAACTTGGGTGGTCAATTGTCTATATGAAACCTATTTCAATTAATCAAGTCTTAACAAGTTTGATTGCTTAACATGTTGGAAACATTTAATCATGTAAACATCAATCTCAATTATTATATACAAACATGGAAAAGTTCGGGTCACTACAGTACCTACCCGTTAAATAAATTTCGTCCCGAAATTTTAAGCTGTTGAAGGTGTTGACGAATCTTCTGGAAATAGATGCGGGTATTTCTTCTTCATCTGATCTTCACGCTCCCAGGTGAACTCGGGTCCTCTACGAGCATTCCATCGAACCTTAACAATTGGTATCTTGTTTTGCTTAAGTCTTTTAACCTCACGATCCATTATTTCGACGGGTTCTTCGATGAATTGGAGTTTTTCGTTGATTTGGATTTCATCTAACGGAATAGTGAGATCTTCTTTAGCAAAACATTTCTTCAAATTCGAGACGTGGAAAGTGTTATGTACAGCCGCGAGTTGTTGAGGTAACTCAAGTCGGTAAGCTACTGGTCCGACACGATCAATAATCTTGAATGGTCCAATATACCTTGGATTTAATTTCCCTCGTTTACCAAATCGAACAACGCCTTTCCAAGGTGAAACTTTAAGCATGACCATCTCTCCAATTTCAAATTCTATATCTTTTCTTTTAATGTCAGCGTAGCTCTTTTGTCGACTTTGGGCGGTTTTCAACCGTTGTTGAATTTGGATGATCTTCTCGGTAGTTTCTTGTATAATCTCCGGACCCGTAATCTGTCTATCCCCCACCTCACTCCAACAAATCGGAGACCTGCACTTTCTACCATAAAGTGCTTCAAACGGCGCCATCTCAATGCTTGAATGGTAGCTGTTGTTGTAGGAAAATTCTGCTAACGGTAGATGTCGATCCCAACTGTTTCCGAAATCAATAACACATGCTCGTAGCATGTCTTCAAGCGTTTGTATCGTCCTTTCACTCTGCCCATCAGTTTGTGGATGATAGGCAGTACTCATGTCTAGACGAGTTCCTAATGCTTGCTGTAATGTCTGCCAGAATCTTGAAATAAATCTGCCATCCCTATCAGAGATAATAGAGATTGGTATTCCATGTCTGGAGACGACTTCCTTCAAATACAGTCGTGCTAACTTCTCCATCTTGTCATCTTCTCTTATTGGTAGGAAGTGTGCTGATTTGGTGAGACGATCAACTATTACCCAAATAGTATCAAAACCACTTGCAGTCCTTGGCAATTTAGTGATGAAATCCATGGTAATGTTTTCCCATTTCCATTCTGGGATTTCGGGTTGTTGAAGTAGACCTGATGGTTTCTGATGCTCAGCTTTGACCTTAGAACACGTCAAACATTCTCCTACGTATTTAGCAACATCGGCTTTCATACCCGGCCACCAAAAATGTTTCTTGAGATCCTTGTACATCTTTCCCGTTCCAGGATGTATTGAGTATCTGGTTTTATGAGCTTCTCTAAGTACCATTTCTCTCATATCTCTAAATTTTGGTACCCAAATCCTTTCAGCCCTATACCGGGTTCCGTCTTCCCGAATATTAAGATGCTTCTCCGATCCTTTGGGTATTTCATCCTTTAAATTTCCCTCTTTTAAAACTCCTTGTTGTGCCTCCTTTATTTGAGTAGTAATGTTATTATGAATCATTATATTCATAGATTTTACTCGAATGGGTTCTCTATCCTTCCTGCTCAAGGCATCGGCTACCACATTTGCCTTCCCCGGGTGGTAACGAATCTCAAAATCGTAATCATTCAATAATTCAATCCACCTACGCTGCCTCATATTCAGTTGTTTCTGATTAAATATGTGTTGAAGACTTTTGTGGTCGGTATATATAATACTTTTGACCCCATATAAGTAGTGCCTCCAAGTCTTTAATGCAAAAACAACCGCGCCTAATTCCAAATCATGCGTCGTATAATTTTGTTCGTGAATCTTCAATTGTCTAGACGCATAAGCAATCACCTTCGTTCGTTGCATTAATACACAACCGAGACCTTGCTTTGATGCGTCACAATAAATCACAAAATCATCATTCCCTTCAGGCAATGACAATATAGGTGCCGTAGTTAGCTTTTTCTTCAATAACTGAAACGCTTTCTTTTGTTCATCATTCCATTCAAATTTCTTCCCTTTATGCGTTAATGCAGTCAAGGGTTTTGCTATTCTGGAAAAGTCTTGGATGAACCTTCTGTAGTAACCAGCTAGTCCTAAAAACTGGCGTATGTGTTTTGGAGTTTTCGGGGTTTCCCACTTTTCAACAGTTTCTATCTTTGCCGGATCCACCTTAATACCTTCTTTGTTCACTATGTGACCGAGGAATTGAACTTCTTCCAACCAAAATGCACACTTTGAAAACTTAGCGTACAATTCTTCCTTCCTCAATACTTCTAACACCTTTCTCAAATGTTCACCGTGTTCTTGGTCATTCTTTGAGTAAATAAGTATGTCATCAATGAAAACAATGACAAACTTGTCAAGGTATGGTCCACACACTCGGTTCATAAGGTCCATGAACACAGCTGGTGCATTAGTTAAACCAAACGGCATGACCATAAACTCGTAATGACCGTAACGTGTTCTGAAAGCAGTCTTTGGAATATCATCTTCTTTCACCCGCATTTGATGATACCCGGAACGTAAGTCAATCTTTGAATAAACAGACGAGCCTTGTAGTTGATCAAATAAGTCATCGATTCTCGGTAGTGGGTAGCGGTTCTTGATGGTAAGTTTGTTCAACTCTCGGTAGTCGATACACAACCTGAATGTACCATCTTTCTTCTTGACAAACAAAACAGGAGCTCCCCACGGTGATGTGCTTGGTCGAATGAAACCACGCTCTAAAAGTTCTTGTAATTGGCTTTGCAGTTCTTTCATCTCGCTGGGTGCGAGTCTGTAAGGAGCACGAGCTATTGGTGCAGCTCCTGGTACAAGATCTATTTGGAATTCAACGGATCGATGTGGGGGTAATCCCGGTAATTCTTTCAGAAATACATCGGGAAATTCTTTTGCAATGGGAACATCATTGATGCTCTTTTCTTCAGTTTGTACTTTCTCGACGTGTGCTAGAACAGCATAGCAACCTTTTCTTATTAGTTTTTGTGCCTTCAAATTACTAATAAGATGTAGCTTCGTGTTGCCCTTTTCTCCGTACACCATTAAGGGTTTTCCTTTTTCTCGTATAATGCGAATTGCATTTTTGTAACAAACGATCTCCGCTTTCACTTCTTTCAACCAGTCCATACCGATTATCACATCAAAACTCCCTAACTCTACTGGTATCAAATCAATCTTAAATGTTTCGCTAACCAGTTTAATTTCTCGATTCCGACATATATTATCTGCTGAAATTAATTTACCATTTGCTAATTCGAGTAAAAATTTACTATCCAAAGGCGTCAATGGACAACTTAATTTAGCACAAAAATCTCTACTCATATAGCTTCTATCCGCACCCGAATCAAATAAAACGTAAGCAGATTTATTGTCAATAAGAAACGTACCCGTAACAAGCTCCGGGTCTTCCTGTGCCTCTGCCACATTAATATTGAAAACTCTTCCGCGGCCTTGTCCATTCGTGTTCTCCTGGTTCGGGCAATTTCTAATAATGTGGCCCGGTTTTCCACATTTATAACAAACTACATTGGCATAACTTGCTCCGACACTACTTGCTCCGCCATTACTCGTTCCGACACCATTTGTTCCTTTCGTTCTGTTAACCCCTGGTCCGTAGACATCACACTTCGCCGCGCTATGACCATTTCTTTTACACTTGTTGCAAAATTTGGTGCAGAACCCCGAGTGATTCTTTTCACACCTTTGGCATAGCTGCTTCTGATTGTTGTTGTTGTTGCGGTTATTATTGTTGTTGGGATGATTGTTGTAGTTGTTGTTGTTGTTGTTGTTGGGCCGTTTGTTGTAGTTGCGATTGATGTTGCGATTGTTGGGATAATTGTTGCGATTATTGTTGTAATTGCTGTTGTTGTTGTATTGGTGATTCTTATCACCGTTTTCCTCCCACTTTCTTTTGACTTGCTTCACATTGGCCTCTTCAGCAGTCTGTTCTTTAATTCTTTCTTCAATCTGGTTCACGAGTTTGTGAGCCATTCTACATGCCTGTTGTATGGAGGCGGGCTCGTGTGAACTTATATCTTCTTGGATTCTTTCCGGTAATCCTTTCACAAACGCGTCGATCTTCTCTTCCTCATCTTCGAATGCTCCCGGACACAATAGGCACAATTCTGTGAATCGTCTTTCGTACGTGGTAATATCAAATCCTTGGGTTCGTAACCCTCTAAGTTCTGTCTTGAGCTTATTGACCTCGGTTCTGGGACGGTACTTCTCGTTCATCAAGTGCTTGAATGCTGACCACGGTAGTGCGTACGCATCATCTTGTCCCACTTGCTCTAGATAGGTATTCCACCATGTTAACGCAGAACCTGTGAAGGTATGCGTAGCGTACTTCACTTTGTCCTCTTCAGTACACTTACTTATGGCAAACACCGATTCAACCTTCTCGGTCCACCGTTTCAATCCGATCGGTCCTTCGGTTCCATCAAATTCCAAAGGTTTGCAGGCAGTGAATTCTTTGTAGGTGCATCCTACACGATTTCCTGTACTGCTAGATCCAAGGTTATTGTTGGTATGTAGCGCAGCCTGTACTGCGGCTATGTTTGAAGCTAGAAAAGTACGGAATTCCTCTTCATTCATATTCACGGTGTGTCGAGTAGTCGGTGCCATTTCCTTCAAAATAGTTAAATGGAACAAGTTAATCATACAGAATATTAAGAGTAGTTAATAGTATTTCGTAGCATAATATGAACTCATTTATAAAAGCTTTTTCTTCATATTAGCGTTTTATAAGTTTAAATTCGGGTAGTACCTACCCGTTAAGTTCATACTTAGTAGCTAATATACAATTCAACTACTACAATTCTATATGAAAAACTGATTATAATAATATTTCGCGTTCAAACTTTTATACAATATTTTACAAACTTACAATACCTCTTATTTTACATAAAGCATGAAATATAGCACACAATAACTTTGATACAAGATAGTTGTGAAGACAATTCTAGCTAGTACACAAGTCGTTCGGCAAAGGCAATAAAGACACGTAATTCATACGTCCAGAAACAAGTCATGCATTCTGGTTTTACTAGGACTACTTCCCATCCTTGGTCTTGTGCAACATAACCGTTATGGCTGTTGATAAGACAGCGTGTTGTAACGTCATCAAAGGGACGAGGGTTACGTAATGTCCAACAGTCCCGTAATAATCTAAAAACCTCATTTCTTACCCCAATTACCGACTCCGTCACTTGTGGAAACGTTTTGTTTAATAGTTGTAGCCCGATGTTCTTGTTCTCACTTTGGTGAGAAGCGAACATTACTAATCCGTAAGCATAACATGCTTCTTTATGTTGCATCTTAGCCGCTTTTTCTAAATCACGAAGTCCAATATTCGGATATATTGAGTCAAAATAATTTCTTAACCCGTTGCGTAAAATAGCATTTGGGTTCCCCGCAATATATGCGTCAAAGTAAACACATCGTAACTTATGGGTTTCCCAATGTGATATCCCCCATCTTTCAAACGAAAGTCTCTTATAAACCAAGACATTCTTGGAACGTTCTTCGAATGTCTTACAAACTGATCTCGCCTTAAATAGTTGTGCCGAAGAATTCTGGCCGACTCTAGACAAGATTTCATCAATCATGTCTCCGGGTAGGTCTCTTAAAATATTGGGTTGTCTATCCATTTTGTGTTTTTAAACTGTAAAATAGACAAGAGTTAGATTCATAAAAAAAATACTTATTAATACAAGCAATTTTTACATATATCATAAAGCATAAGAACACTATATTCCATATATTACACCACACGAATACAACTATCTTATTCCGACTCACTCGTTTCTTCTTCTTCGGTTTTGGTTCGTTTTGCCAAGTTTCTAGGGATATATGATGTTCCCCTAATACGAGCCATCGTTGTCCACATTGGTTTAGAAAAACCTGGTGGTTTAGAGGTTCCCGGGTCATTGTTACAACTTAAGGACTTCGGGGGTTGACGATACATATAAAGTTCATCGGGGTTGGAATTAGATTTCTCTATTTTTATGCCCTTTCCCTTATTATTTTCTTTTGCCTTTTTAAATTCAGTTGGGGTAATTTCTATAACGTCATCGGAATTCTCGTCGAAATCCGATTCATCGGAGAATTGGTAATCCTCCCAATATTTTGCTTCCTTGGCGGAAACACCATTGACCATAATTAACTTTGGTCGGTTGGTTGAGGATTTTCTTTTACTTAACCGTTTTATTATTTCCCCCACCGGTTCTATTTCTTCATCCGGTTCCGATTCTTCTTCCGGTTCCGATTCTTCTTCCGGTTCCGACTCTCCTTCCGGTTCCTCTTCGGGAACTTGTGAATCAGTCCACAAATCATTCCAATTTACATTTGACTCTTCATTATTATTAGGTGAGTCAATGGGACTTGTTCTAGAGGTAGACATCTATCACATAATATCAAACACGTTAAGAGATTAATATATCACATAATATTCATATGTTAAAAATATATAGTTTCCAACAAAAATGTTAAGCAATCATTTTTAAAGAAAACACGGTCGAAGTCCAGACTCACTAATGCATCCTAACAAACTCGATAAGACACACTAATGCAAATTTTCTGGTTCTCTAAGACCAACGCTCTGATACCAACTGAAATGTCCCGTTCTTATTGATTAAAAACGTTCCATATTAATTGATTTCGTTGCGAGGTTTTGACCTCTATATGAGACGTTTTTCAAAGACTGCATTCATTTTTAAACAAACCATAACCTTTATTTCATCAATAAAGGTTTAAAAAGCTTTACGTAGATTATCAAATAATGATAATCTAAAATATCCTGTTTACACACGACCATTACATAATGGTTTACAATACAAATATGTTACAACAAAATAAGTTTCTTGAATGCAATTTTTACACAATATCATACAAGAATGGACTCCAAATCTTGTCCTTATTTAAGTATGCGACATCGGAAGCTCTTAATAATCACCTGAGAATAAACATGCTTAAAACGTCAACAAAAATGTTGGTGAGTTATAGGTTTAACCTATATATATCAAATCGTAACAATAGACCACAAGATTTCATATTTCAATACACATCCCATACATAGAGATAAAAATCATTCATATGGTGAACACCTGGTAACCGACAATAACAAGATGCATATATAAGAATATCCCCATCATTCCGGGACACCCTTCGGATATGATATAAATTTCGAAGTACTAAAGCATCCGGTACTTTGGATGGGGTTTGTTAGGCCCAATAGATCTATCTTTAGGATTCGCGTCAATTAGGGTGTCTGTTCCCTAATTCTTAGATTACCAGACTTAATAAAAAGGGGCATATTCGATTTCGATAATTCAACCATAGAATGTATTTTCACGTACTTGTGTCTATTTTGTAAATCATTTATAAAACCTGCATGTATTCTCATCCCAAAAATATTAGATTTTAAAAGTGGGACTATAACTCACTTTCACAGATTTTTACTTCGTCGGGAAGTAAGACTTGGCCACTGGTTGATTCACGAACCTATAACAATATATACATATATATCAAAGTATGTTCAAAATATATTTACAACACTTTTAATATATTTTGATGTTTTAAGTTTATTAAGTCAGCTGTCCTCGTTAGTAACCTACAACTAGTTGTCCACAGTTAGATGTACAGAAATAAATCGATAAATATTATCTTGAATCAATCCACGACCCAGTGTATACGTATCTCAGTATTGATCACAACTCAAACTATATATATTTTGGAATCAACCTCAACCCTGTATAGCTAACTCCAACATTCACATATAGAGTGTCTATGGTTGTTCCGAAATATATATAGATGTGTCGACATGATAGGTCGAAACATTGTATACGTGTCTATGGTATCTCAAGATTATATAATATACAATACAAGTTGATTAAGTTATGGTTGGAATAGATTTGTTACCAATTTTCACGTAGCTAAAATGAGAAAAATTATCCAATCTTGTTTTACCCATAACTTCTTCATTTTAAATCCGTTTTGAGTGAATCAAATTGCTATGGTTTCATATTGAACTCTATTTTATGAATCTAAACAGAAAAAGTATAGGTTTATAGTCGGAAAAATAAGTTACAAGTCGTTTTTGTAAAGGTAGTCATTTCAGTCGAAAGAACGACGTCTAGATGACCATTTTAGAAAACATACTTCCACTTTGAGTTTAACCATAATTTTTGGATATAGTTTCATGTTCATAATAAAAATCATTTTCTCAGAATAACAACTTTTAAATCAAAGTTTATCATAGTTTTTAATTAACTAACCCAAAACAGCCCGCGGTGTTACTACGACGGCGTAAATCCGGTTTTACGGTGTTTTTCGTGTTTCCAGGTTTTAAATCATTAAGTTAGCATATCATATAGATATAGAACATGTGTTTAGTTGATTTTAAAAGTCAAGTTAGAAGGATTAACTTTCGTTTGCGAACAAGTTTAGAATTAACTAAACTATGTTCTAGTGATTACAAGTTTAAACCTTCGAATAAGATAGCTTTATATGTATGAATCGAATGATGTTATGAACATCATTACTACCTTAATTTCCTTGGATAAACCTACTGGAAAAGAGAAAAATGGATCTAGCTTCAATGGATCCTTGGATGGCTCGAAGTTCTTGAAGCAGAATCATGACACGAAAACAAGTTCAAGTAAGATCATCACTTGAAATAAGATTGTTATAGTTATAGAAATTGAACCAAAGTTTGAATATGATTATTACCTTGTATTAGAATGATAACCTACTGTAAGAAACAAAGATTTCTTGAGGTTGGATGATCACCTTACAAGATTGGAAGTGAGCTAGCAACTTGAAAGTATTCTTGATTTTATGAAACTAGAACTTTTGGAATTTATGAAGAACACTTAGAACTTGAAGATAGAACTTGAGAGAGTTCAATTAGATGAAGAAAATTGAAGAATGAAAGTGTTTGTAGGTGTTTTTGGTCGTTGGTGTATGGATTAGATATAAAGGATATGTAATTTTGTTTTCATGTAAATAAGTCATGAATGATTACTCATATTTTTGTAATTTTATGAGATATTTCATGCTAGTTGCCAAATGATGGTTCCCACATGTGTTAGGTGACTCACATGGGCTGCTAAGAGCTGATCATTGGAGTGTATATACCAATAGTACATACATCTAAAAGCTGTGTATTGTACGAGTACGAATACGGGTGCATACGAGTAGAATTGTTGATGAAACTGAACGAGGATGTAATTGTAAGCATTTTTGTTAAGTAGAAGTATTTTGATAAGTGTATTGAAGTCTTTCAAAAGTGTATAAATACATATTAAAACACTACATGTATATACATTTTAACTGAGTCGTTAAGTCATCGTTAGTCGTTACATGTAAGTGTTGTTTTGAAACCTTTAGGTTAACGATCTTGTTAAATGTTGTTAACCCAATGTTTATAATAACAAAAGAGATTTTGAATTATTATATTATCATGATATTATGATGTACGAATATCTCTTAATATGATATATATACATTAAATGTCGTTACAACGATAAACGTTACATATATGTCTCATTTCAAAATCATTAAGTTAGTAGTCTTGTTTTTACATATGTAGTTCATTGTTAATATAATTAATGATATGTTTACTTATCATAATATCATGTTAACTATATATATAACCATATATATGTCATCATATAGTTTTTTTTACAAGTTTTAACGTTCGTGAATCACCGGTCAACTTGGGTGGTCAATTGTCTATATGAAACCTATTTCAATTAATCAAGTCTTAACAAGTTTGATTGCTTAACATGTTGGAAACATTTAATCATGTAAACATCAATCTCAATTATTATATACAAACATGGAAAAGTTCGGGTCACTACATGACCATTATAACATAAGTGTAAGTCTAAGATAAGTAGCAAAACTTAATTAAGTATTGCAAGTAGTTTGATGAACCAAAGTTACATCAAGATCTTAGATCCGACACATACATGAACTCTAAAAATAATATTAAGCTACAAACTTGAAAGTAAACTAAATAATCAAGATATTAAGTTGTAGAACATAGTTCTTAGTTAGATCTTGAAGATCCAAGACCCAAAAGTCTAGATCTAAAGTTACTAAGTTAAATCCTAAGTCATAACACTTGAATCTTTACTTTAATGAAACCATAAGTTATGAAACTTAGATTCTCATCTTGTAAAGTGTATGTAAGCTCATAAGCTCTTGTTTACAACAAAATTAGAAGACCATAAGTTATAGAAACTTAGATCCAACATAAGTATATGAAGTTATAACTAGAAAGTTATACTTCTATGTTCTTGAACTTACAAAGTTAACTTTGGTTCAAGAAAAATGAGATCAAGATTAACTAGTAATACTTGACCAATTTAACAACATCACAACTTTAAAGTACATAAAATGAAGAAATAAATTAAATCTACAAGTAACAAGTTCATGGTTGTTCATACTTTAAAGATTCAAACCAAGGCTTTGATCTTTAAGAAAGTAAACCTTAAGTTTACAAACATGAATACAAGTATGATTTTTAAAACTCACGAACTTTAAATCTTTTAAAACATTAAGTGTAGAACCATAAACTAGAAAGTTTTGATTCTTGTTCTTGGTTCTTCATCAAAGAAAAGATGGAAGTAACCAAGATTACATGAAGATACAAGTTAGAGAACTTGATCTTTAACAACAACAAACAACTACAAGTAAGTAATTAACAAACAAAGAACAAGTAATGATGATGATTATGATGCTTAGGTTTCGGTTTTTATGAGGGAAAAAGAAATAAAAATAAGCTTGGTACTTACAAAATAGAGAGAAAAATGAAAGAGAGAAAAGTAGTAAGATGAAGTGTGTGAATTATGAAGTAAAATGCTAGTAATATGTAACAAAAATTGAAAAATAAAACTCCCTCCAATGCTCACTATGGTGGACAGTTTTGGTAGCAAAAGAGGCAAGGTCAAAAGCCAGCTTTCAAGTATTGGAGAATGGTGTAAGCTAGAAATGGTAATAAAGCAAAGTGTCATGGGAACAAGGTGTAAATGTGTAAGTAACTAGATTCCTTTCACTTAATTAATCTTGCTTATGTATTAATAAGTCATTACCATAATGTTGGGCTCCTAATAGTCCATCAAGAGAAGTAGGGTGGGCTTCCAAGTCCATTAACATGTATCCATTAATAAAAGCTCAAGTCTTTAGCATGTAACAATTAATTAAATAAATAAGCCCAAGTAATTAACTAGTAACCTTAGTTAATTAAAAATGATCAATATTAATTAATCATGAATGTAAATAATATTGCAAAATATTATTCGTGAAAAGTACGTGTGTCACAAAGACGATTCGGGCCATGCAAAGTCATGTACGGTAACAAGTAAATGCATAAAAATACATTTATTAAATCACAAGTATTAATAATAAATATTATTAATTAAACGTTGGAAAATTCAGGGTCGTTACACCTTCACCCATCTCCGTATCACATCCAACAATAACAATAAGCCCTACACTAAATGAAGCGCAAGCTTTGGTAGGCAAGAGAGCTAAAAGCACGGATGGTAAAAAGACCAATCAGCCCATCCAATCTAAACAGGACTTAATAATAAATCCTACTAAGTAAGGTGCTTCGGCATCTAAGGAAGTAAAGTCTTCCTCTGTAGTAAAGTCTGCGTTGACTCAATCAATTGAGGAAACCCAATCATTGAAGTCCAGAACGGTCGAAGGGGAGCCGAAAGATCTTGAAAAGGCACCCTGCGTATTGGATGGAAATCCTCTCGTGCCTCAACGTACAACAGGGTCTGGAGGTCCGGCTTATCTTGATGAGGGAGTTCTGCCGCATCCCATGGAAGCGAGTTAACATGACAATCCTTCGGGATATTTATCAGACTTCCAGCAGACTGTTCCTTTGGTTCAAGAAATTGATCCAATGGTTCAAACCACTTTTTTCCGGATTCTGAATCTCAGGATCTAGGGAGTGAGTCTTTAACTGATAGAGATGTGCCACCTCATGGTATATCAATGATTTCAGCAGTTGGAGATAGCAATATCTCTGCGAGAACTAAACCGACGGGTAGTTCTACTACTTTTTCAGAGTCCCATGAGACTAAAGTCATGGAAGCGGGTGATTTAAAAGAATCTTCGCCGGCGACAACTCCGGTTGTTGTCCAACCTCCATCAGAAGGGGATATCACGAATCTGACTAGTAGTACGTACAACCCTACATATAAGAATAATACCGCACATTTATCCTTACCTACCCTCACGGTAACTCAAACACTTCTACTGACATCACCTTCAACCGATGCTGCTGCTATTCATATGGTTACTTTACCACCATCACCCCTACGTTCACCAAATTATTATGATGCTTTAGAGCAAAAATATTTCATTCGTATGTTTTCTAGAGTCAATCTTGATGTTCTTCGAAGAACTTTGCTTCAAGCAATGTTTCGCGCTCGAGTACGACATCCGCTTACTTCCTGCTCTTCTCCTCTAAGCCCCCACCATGATGATGAACATGACGATTTTGATCCTCAGAATAGCCATGAGGGGGAGATAGGAGTAGATGGAGAATTTCTAACGGCGAACATTTCAACTAGGGGTGGTGGTGTGAGATCTACATCAGCTTCTCAAGCTCAACAGGTTCATATGGAATTAGAAATGGTTTCTATTCATGATGATATTAATGAAAAGGAACCTGAACAAGTCGTAATTTCGATTATTCATTCTGAAGGCTGATAGTGGACCGATAGACGAGGATTTGAACTTAAGTGATTTTTATCTTGAAGAAATAGATGATGATGGGTTTGTCGTTCTAAGCAAATTATCTGCAGTATCTTCTATTCCTGAGGATGTAGAAATTATGGATGAAGGGAATCCTGATCCGGTAACGGAAAGTGATGACGAAATGGATACTACTGATGAAGATGGAGACAATCTTTATGTTAATCCAAATGATGATGACATCTTTGATCATATTGAAGATGATAATGCTCCAACAGATGACACGACAAATCCTACTGATCGTTCATCAAATTCTACACCATCATCGAGTTCAAATCCAACAAATGCTAATGAAAGTTCAACATCTGGTACCTCTACTTCAAGTGAAACAGTGAATTCTAGATTCAAGTACAACAACGGTATATTTTTTAAGAATTGGGAACAAAGATTGCTATAGGGAGTTGAGCATGATTTCATAAGGTTACGAAACACATTCATCGAGCAAAATGCTTATAAAATCTTCCGCATTAACGAAATGCCAAGAAGTAAAAGGTTTACCTATATAGGTTCACGATTTCTTCCAGCTAATGAAAGAAACTGGTATGAGTTTATTTGGAGGAAACATATCAATTGAAATGAAGATGATTTGTGGCTTCAGAGAAAGTACTGATTGAGAAAAGTACTAGATATTACTCGAGTCGGAGTAGAAATAAGTGTAAAGAAAGACGTTATCAGTCAGTTCCATGTTATCAGAGAAGATGAGAAGGAGTACAAGTTTACAGAGGCTGATTTTCAAAATCTAGACATGCTTGACATCATTCACATCTACAACTACCTCAGTATTCTCACTATTCGACCATATGCTAAGTCTCAAGCTTTGGAAGCTGTGAAGAGATACATGATGGAGACAATTGAACTGATGAGACCTGAAGACTTTCAAATTGGTATTGAAGTGAATAGGAAAAAGATTTGAATAACTTGTCCAAATCAATTCACAGAGGGACTGAAAGATATGGGAATGTTTCAAATGCAATTCGAACCCGAAGGGTTTGTATTTGTGAATTCTCAGAAAGAAAAAGTGTTCATCCGCACTGAAGAGTTAAACAAATATTCAGATGGTAAACTCAAGGCTTCACTGAAGTATCTTAAAATTCGTCAAAGCAAGTTTGATGACATTGACATGAAAATAGGTCTTGGAGAGTTCATAAAGCATATCAGAGATTGTATGAAACTCCGGGTCCGTACTAGACAATTTGAGATTCTTCGTGGCCAAAGAAAAAGAAGATATTTTAAAGAAATGGATGAATATCCATTACATGAGGGAGATCCAAGAAAAGCGTGGGGCGTCTGGAAACCTTCTAAATAAATTTCAGAAAATCAAGTTGAAGTTTCAAAACCAGATGGCACACGATGGAAACTAACGTTTGGACCTCTCAAGATTACAAAATAAGATTATATTGTAAATTTCACATTTAACACTAAGGGGGAGATTTTTAGGACCCCGAAGTTGTATAGTGTTAATGTGAAACATGCTTAAATGAAGGTTCCTTAGAAGAGGGCTATATAAGGAACCTATGTAGTCCTAATTAGATAGCCGTTGTATTGTAACTAAGTTCTAGAAGCTGTGAAATGTAAATTTTACCGATTCTCTCTAATACCGAATCTGTTCTTCATTTACCGAGTCTCACTCTAACTCATCACATCTTCTAATCTCACCATGATTTGACCTATTAAAGCCTGAGTTTATTCCAAGAGAACCTGATCTAGAGGAGGTTGTGCCCAAATTTGTTTATAAAGGAGTATCCATTGCTCCTAAAATTGCCCTCCTGGTGGATCACCTAACTATAAATCCTCAAAGTGCTCTAATTGCAGCCAGCAAGCTGCCTGATGAGGAGTTGACTCAATTAATTCATCAGCTGGATGAACCAGCTAGGGAGGAGGTCTATGAGAGGTTGGCTACAGTTGACAATATTAATGATGTAGGATCCTAGATCTCATGAATACCATGAATGTGAACAATTAACCACATGAATATAGAGAGCATTAGTCAAACTAGTCAATTATATTCCACAGCTCTCTTGAATACATTACAAATCAATGGCTAATGTTACCTAATCTAGGGAGCCTTGGATCCTTTATATAGCCCTCGTATAAGGGACCCTCCTTAAGGCTATGAAAACATGTTTTACTCCTTCTCGGGTACCTAACAATCTCCCCCCAGGAGTGAGACAGGTTTCCAAAAACTAACTCCTTAGTAAAACATACAACATTAAAAGGAAAGAATCAACTATTACTAACTAACTCCCCCTGAATGATGTACGGCCATTGATGAAGATCTTGAAATCTTTAAAAATTGATGTCATCGTTCTTTAAACGGTCTTTGAGTTTGCACATCATAATGCGCATTGAAGAACACATCATGTGACGACCCGGAAATTTCTGACCAAATTTAAACTTAATCTTTAAATGATTTCGACACGATAAGCAAAATCTGTAATATTGAAGTCTCAAAAATTTTGAACTATGTTCATGTATTCATTTACCCTTTGACAAATCCCGTTGATTCACGAACCAGTGTTTGTAATATGTATATATATATAAATATGTGTAGGTATATATATAAATATTACTTGTGTATATATATTGTTATATTAAATTTAATTGTTTAAAAATATATAATTAATAAATGTATTTACTTAGTAAAAATTTATTATTTAAAACTGTTCTTATATATTATTGAATAAATATGATTTTTGGACCTATTCTGTAAACGTCTGTAACACTCGGTTGACATTTTTTTAGTGTTCATAATGATATAGTACATATGTATGAAGATTTAAAATGAAAGTTGAACAGTAAATCGATTACGAAGATTTTAGGCTTCATGAAAATATTTTTATCTTTTTAAGATTAAATACTAGTACTCCGTACATATAAATTGGAACAGAAAATAAATAATTATCGAACCTTTTTGATCTGGTTTCAAACAATTAATGACTGAAATAATTAAATATACTTAATCTAAAAATTTGGAATTTTTAGGAACACTTTTATACGTTAACTGTTTAGCACTGGACACGTTATAGCCATCCGGGATAAACTGTCCGTTGTCGGTAGAGTACTTACAAATTATCATGGCTGCTAATATTTTAAAACACGTTCCTTTAATATAATAATATATGGTACACTGCCTATTAACTATTAGAATTTTGACTTAGTATTTTTCTTAAACTATTCTATTTAATATAAATATACATGCCACTAGCAATATGCATATATGCATACAATGAACGAGTCATCAGTTTCACCATCAATAATTGATTAGTTAAATGTTAATACTTTTCGTTCTTAGCCCTTTGGAATCAGTAAAGAGAATTGTTCAAAATTTGAAGCTCTCAATTTGTCTCTAAATTATACATATATGCATATACAGAGAATGCAACATTTTTTTTCTTGTTTTCTGGCAAACCGATGCAACCACCACCCTTTTCACCATCTCCAACCATCTTCAACCACCACTTTGACTTTCGAACCACCACATGTTACACTTACAACCATAGGACCACCATCCATCATCACCACGAGCTGCCACCACCACAACCTCACTATCTCCCTCTCTCTCTTCGTTTTTCTACTTCAATTTTCTGTTTTCTTTTTATCAAACCACCACCATCACAACCTTCACTCCATCGGCTACCTTCACCATTTGAAACAACCACCATACCACCAAGAATCACCACCATTACCTACTTTGTAGTCGTTACGTTTCTATTTTCATTTAAACCACAACCAACGCCACCTTTTATATTTTGCTCGCCATTTTTTTTATGCTACTGCAGGCTACTACTAGTTTCAGTTCGAATCAGGCCAAAGCACCACCCACGTCACCTTCAACCATTACCTTCACCATCACTCTCTATATAAATATAGATACATACGTACCACGTTTATTTATTTATTTTTTTTTTATCAACGGGTCACAACCACCATTTTTTTTAGCCACCACCGACACTATCTTCTTCAATTAAACAACCATAACTACCTTCACGACCCACCTGCTATTTGATACCTGTTTAACAATACTATATATATATATATATATATATATATATATATATATATATATATATATATATATATATATATATATATATATATATATATATATATATATATATATATATATATATATATTCTGGTTTTTCTGTTTCTATATACATTTAAAACCCCGTAACCCACCACTGAACCGCCACCCAATATCGTTGATTGAACTATTACGGTTGCATCTGCTTTAAAAGAATTCTTTGTTTTGCTGTAACGGAGATAACATGAATTATAGTAGATGAGGATTTAATGATTAAAAAGATGGCACATGAATTCATAAATAAAAATGATGAATAGTTCTGGGTTTGTTTGAAGAAGAAGAATGAAACAGAATATGTGCTTAAATAGATTTAAACTAGGATATAAATCAGAAAAGTAGCAGGCAGAGGAATGGTTAGGGGGTTGTCGATTAAATGAGAGGTCCCGTGTTCGATTCTCGCTAGCTGCAGTTTCTGTTTTTTTTAACAATCTTGGGTCAATTGAACTGTAAATGGATTGGGCTGCTATTGGGCTATTCATAATTTTAAATGGACTAATAAACTTGGGTTAGGTAGTGATCTCTTGGACTAAATAACTTTTTGTTGGGCTATTACATTTACTTGGGCTTCTTCTTCCTAATGGACTACAAAATAGGTATAAAATTTATTATTATTATTATTATTATTATTATTATTATTATTAATATTATTATTATTATTATTATTATTATTATTATTATTATTATTATTATTATTATTATTATTATTATTATTATTATTTTATTATTATCATAAGTATTATTATCATTAGTAGTAGTACTACTATCATCATAAATATTAATATAAATATTAGTATTATTATTATTTGTAAAATCATTATTTTTATAGTTATTATTATTAGTAGTATTATTTGTAAAATCATTATTTTTATAGTTATTATTATTAGTAGTATTATTATCATGTTAATCAAAAACAACTTTTATTACTATTATTGATATTATGTTACAAAATAAACATTTTTTTATATAAATATATACTTTTATAATACTACATATAAGTATATATTAATCATATTAACATTTTTTTTATAAATATTCATATTTAACAAATTAAGTATTCTTAATATAATACTAACCAAATATATATTAATATAACTATATAAATATTAGTCATTATAAATGTATATACACAAATTAAATAAATATAATATATAATGTAGGTTATAATATATGAAATTGTTCAATTACGATTATATGTATTAATATATATATATATATATATATATATATATATATATATATATATATATATATATATATATATATATATATATATAAATGATATAGGTTCGTGAATCAGGGGTCAACCCTGCATTGTTCGATATCGTCATGTGTATTTTTACTACAAAATACAGTATGGTGAGTTTCACTTGCCTTTTTAGCCTTTATATTTCTGGACTGAGAATACAAGCGCTGCTTTTATAACTGTTTTACGAAATAGACACAAGTATCTAAAATTACATTCTATGGCTGGATTATTAAATCGAATATGCCCCTATATAGTCTGGTAATCTAAGAATTAGGGAATAGACACCCTAATTGACGAGAATCCTAAGGATAGATCTATCGGGCCCAACAAGCCCCATCCAAAGTACCGGATGCTTTAGTACTTCGAAATTTATATCATGTCCGAAGGAGGATCCCGGAATGATGGGGATATTCTTATATACAAATTGTGAATGTCGGTTACCAGGTGTTTAATCCATATGAATGATATTTTTGTCTCTATGCATGGGACGTATGTTTATGAGAAATGGAAATATGAAATCTTGTGGTCTATTAAAATTATGAAATGATTATTTATATTAAACTAATGAACTCACCAACCTTTTGGTTGACACTTTAAAGCATGTTTATTCTCAGGTACGAAAGAAATCTTCCGCTGTGCATTTGCTCATATTAGAGACATTACTTGGAGTCATTCATGACATATTTCAAAAGACGTTGCATTCGAGTCGTTGAGTTCATCAATATTATTTAACGTCAATTATAGTTACATATATTATGAAATAGTATGCCTGTCGTTAACTTTCGATGAAATTAAAGATTATCTTTTCAAAAACGAATGCAATGTTTGTAAAATGTATCATATAGAGGTCAAGTACATCGCGATGTAATCAACTGTTGTGAATCGTTTATAATCGATATGGACTTCGTCCGGATGGATTAGGATGGGGCATCACACATCACAAACTAAATATGTTACCATCAATCCCTATCTTGACTTAGTTGTGATATGTCTTTAGAATTTGCTTGCATTGAGAAGTCGTTTCGAAACTTTAGTAGCTCCCCCCTCAAAGTACATGGGCTCTCATCAAAGTGGCATTACATATATACCGTCGATTTCAATACCGAGAAATGACTCTTGATCTTTCATCGTTCCAAAGAGTACTTTCGATATTAGTCATAAGAAAACTCCCCATATGATGTAGGATCTTCTTCGAGTCTCTAGCTCCCCCCCCAAACAAACAATTCTCTCTTTGAAGTCCGAGTCCTATACCGTACATGTATAGAAGTCACACACACATCAACCATATACATATCTCCCCCACAATGATGCTTGCACGAAGAAAAAGCTTCATTGTTAAAATTGGTTGATGTGCTCGGCAAATCTCCAAAATATCGCAAATAATGTGTATGAGAAAAGCCGTGTGAATCCGAGCCTCGAAAATAGTGAAAAATACGCTTTAGAAGGCTAGATTCGGTAAAGGACCATCCTTGAAAATCTGACATTCTTTAAGGGGCCAAAAGTGTCAATTTTGTGGCAAGATTCGGTAAAGGGACTGCCCCTTACAAAATCCATAAAAGCTGTCAGGGACCAAGCTTGTAAGTTTCCTAAAATGAGGCCAAAAAAGAGGTGGACAACACACTGGGCTCATTAGATTCAGTAGCCCAATAAAACAACTGAAGCCCAACTTGGTTATCATGCCATGTAAAACAAGAAAGGCCCAATAACACTTTAAAGCAAGTCCACTAACAGTAACAAAAAACTGAATGTGATATTCGGTATGCAAACAACCATCAGCAAAATCATATACCAAATTAGATATCTGATCAATACCGAATCATCTTCAATCGAGTGTAACATACCAAATCACGATCATAACATCCATACCAAATGGGATACCGAAAGTTTCATCATACCGAATCCAGCATCTATGCAACCAAAACTAAGGTATATGGAATCAATACCAAACGAGACATACCTAATCAGGTGCAAAAGCAATACCGAAGTAGATATGAATAATATACCGAATGAACCAATACCGAATATGTTCATCTTGAAGCTTAACAGTTATCGTCAAATCAAATCATCCAATAATCGATTGAATTGATGATAAAATACGATTGAAAGAGAAAGCATATGCAGCGATTATCATCATCATTGAAGATTTAACATCGAAACAGCCTTCAAATTGCAGAATCAAAGATGAGCAGTCGCCACTTTCATAAGAGCACAAAATTGAAATCTGAAATTTGATTAAATTGATGACGGATATCCATTGGATTAACCACCTTATGCAGCGACTAACAACTATTGTTAGGGATTTAAATCCAAAACATCTTTAAATTCCATAAATCGATGATGAACAGGTCGTGTGTTCATAAGATGAACTTGAAAACCAAAGTTGAGATTTATTGAGTTTTTGCCACTGATTTCTTCATCAAATATGTAGCATATCACTTGAATAACGTTCGTTGATCATTAATTGGACCAGAAATAACACTTACACTTCAAATTTGCAGAATCCAAATCTGTTTGATTTTTTCATATAAATTTTGACTCGTAAATTCATCTTTGATGTTGTTTCTCCACTCTATTTGAAGTATCACGAAGCATAATCAAGTCACAAGCATTCTAAAACTTCTTTCGGATCAAAATTTGATTGAGTAGATTGTGCACAACTAATCGATCTTCATGATTAAGTTAAAACCGAAGAACTCGATCGAACTCATCACAAAACTGTTGTTGGGCTTCCTCAAGAGCCTCCCCCCTCTTCTCGGTCAAGATAAATGGTAGGAGCCCTATCAAGGCCATAACCAGTCTCTTTATTTATGTATGTACACCTTTGTTTCAGGGTGGGGCCGTCCTTCCTCGTGCTAATCCAACCATTTTCGAACCTGTCTTTCTCATCCCATTCAATGGAGGACTTTTAAATTCTTGCGATTCCCTGCCCCCTTAGCTTATTATTTTCATATATCTATAGATATTATTTCTAAATGGTTCCGCTCGGCTAAATAGGCTCAATGATCTCTTTCTTCGCTTCGATAGGCCGGTACGGTGCTCCGCGTGGTTATATTCATACATGTTCCGACTCGCCGGTCATTATGAATCTAGTGGCATGACGGGGTAAAAGAAAAAGGGGAGGGGGGAGCAACTACGAAGCTTAGTAGACTCGACAAGTCGCTCCGCTTATAGAATATAATGAAGCAAGCTAGCGACTCTCCTAGTAGCGAAGGTGCTGGGGCATTCGAGAAGCGACTAGTCGCTTCTGACGAAGCTTCTAGAAGGCTGACCACTACATAGAGAGATCCATATACCAGTCATGAGCGATAGCGAAGCCTAGAGAGGCGCAGGGTAAGATCCAAGAGCTTAGAAAGGGCCAGGAAAGGAGCAGAGAAGGGGTTAGATTTCACCTATGATCAGATCAGTGGGCAACCATAGTTTACTTTTTTCGTATATTGTTAACGTTGTTGAAAGCTCATTACTTATTTAGGTAGGCCTCGCTTTTCGGAGCTGCTCCCAGCTCACACTATGGTGGAGGAGGTGCCGTGAAGTACCTTAAATTATCAATTAATGTTTTCTAGAAATCTATAAGATTTAGATCAGATCAGATCAGATTAGATCAATTAATGTTTTCAATTAATGTATGTGTGAGAGATATAGACCAGATCTATTAAATTTGTAGAATGAGATTCGGTAAGTGTAAAGGAGACTCGGTATGAGAGAGAATCAATAAGATTTACATTTCACAGCTTCTAGAACTCAGTTACAATGCAATGACTATCTAATTAGGACTACTTAGGTTCCTTATATAGCCCTCTTCTAAGGAACCATCATTTAAGCTTATTTCACATTAACACTATATAGCTTCGGGGTCCTAACAATCTCCCCCTTAGTGTTAAATGTGAACTTTACAATATAATCCTATTAAGTAATCTTGAGAGGTCCAAGTGTTAGTTTTCATCGTGTGCCATCTGGTTTCGAAACTTCTACTTAATTTTCTGAAATCTGCTTAGAAGGTTTCCAGACGCCCCACGCGTTTCTTGGATCTCCCTCATGTAATGGATATTCATCCATTTCTTTGAAATACCTTCTCTTTCTCTGGCCACGAAGAATCTCAAACTGTCTTGTACGGATCCGGAGCTTCAGACTATCTCTGATATGCTTTATAAACTGTCCAAGACCCATTTTCATGCCAATGTCATCAAACTTTCTTTGAAGAATTTTAAGATACTTCAGTGCAGCCTTGAGTGTACCATCTAAGTATTTGTTCAACTCATCAGTGCGGATGAACACTTTTTATTTTTGAAAATTCACAAATACAAACCCTTCGGGCTCGAATTGCATTTGAAACATTCTCATATCCTTTAGTCCCTCTGTGTATTGATTCGGACAGGTTATTCGAATCTCTTTCCTATTCACTTCGAGACCAATTTGAAAATCTTCACGTCTCATCAGTTTGATTGTCTCCATCATGTATCTTTTCATAGCTTCCAAAGCTTGAGCCTTAGCAAAAGGTCGAATGGTGATGATACGGAGGTAGTTGTAGATGTGAATGATATCAAGCATATCTAGATTATGAAAATATGCTTCTGTGAAATTGTATTCCTTTCATCTTCTTTAATAACGTGGAACTGACTGATGACGTCTTTTTTCTCGCTTATCTCTACTCCGACTTGAGTAATATTCAACACTTCTGAAATACGATATTTTCTTTGAAGCCACAAATCATCTTCATCTTTGTTGATGTGTTTCCTCCACATAAACTCATACTAGTTTCTTTCACTTTTTGGAAGCAATCGTGAACCTATATAAGTAAATCTTATACTCATTGGTGTTTCGTTAATGCGAAAGATCTTGTAAGCATTCTCCTCGATGAATGTGTTTCGTAAAGTTATGAAATCATGTTCAACTCCCAATAACAATCTTTGTTCCCAATTCTTAAAGAATATACCATGGTTATATTTGAATCTGAAATTCACTATTTCACTTGATGTAGATGTACTAGAAGTTGAGTTTTCATTAGCATTTGTTGGATTTGAACTCGATAAAGGTGTAGAATTCGATGAATGATCAGTAGGATTTGTTGCATCATAAGTCATCTTCAATATTGTCAAAGATATCATCATCATTTGGATTAACATAAAGATTGTCTTCATCGTCATCAGAAGAATCCATTTCATCATCACTTTCAGTTACTGGATCAGGATTCCTTTCATCTACAATCTCTACATTTTCCGGGATTGAAGATACTGAAGATAATTTACTTAGAATGACAAACCCATCATCATCTGTTTCCTCAAGATAAAAATCACTTAAGTTCAAATCCTCATCTATGTAGTGACCCATCCTAATCCAGCATGACGAAGTCTTCAACAGATGGTCCCATTGCGAGGTTCTGACCTCTATATGCCATGAATGACTCCATGTACTATCTTTAAATTGAGCAAATGCACAGCGAAAGATTTCTTTCATACCTAAGAATAAACATGCTTTAAAGTGTCAAACAAAAGGTTTGTGAGTTCATAGATTTATCATAAAGCAATAAAATTCATTATTTTGATAGACCACAAGATTTAAATGCTGCATGGTATAAAATTCATCATTTTGAAATAAATTGGGTAGATTCCCACTAGCCTAAAGTGATAGTGTCGGCCATCATAAAGGAAAAACAAAAAGGCACACTAGAAGTTTAATTCATCATCTTCAATATCTATTAAAGGGGTTTGATGGTTTCATAAAAGCGAGTTTGGTGGTCGGCTAAAGGGAAAAGATACAAAAAAAATTGAAACGTGTAACCTTCTAATAGTTCAAAAGAATTCAGTTGTTGATTGAACAAAAGAAAAAAAAAATAGAATCGAGCTGTAAAATAAATAATCGTGGCTTATCCTCATCTTCCACTTTATCTACATCATTATCATCATTTTAAAAAAATGCATCATATGTGACCCATCTTGGGTCGGCTCTCTTTCTTTTTAATATTCAAGTGTCGACCAAATAATATTTATCATATCCCACTTGTATAACTTTTACAGATTACGCTTGTATATATATTCCTTTATAACCAAGTTGCCACTCATAAATATATGTTATTACTTGTGTTTTATTACGTACCAGTTACATGAAAACGAATCAATAGAAGATGTGATGATAGTGGTTCATGTTTATAGTTCTAGAAGAGAGAAAAGAGAGATATGATAAGGTGGTTCACGATGGTTCGAATGTTCACGAGAAAAAAAAATGGTTGATGGTGGGTTGTAGAAGAGTGGTGATCATGGAACGTATACCTTATAGAGGATGAGGTGATGATTGTTTGTTTCGTTGAAGAAGAAGGGAGAGAGATATTATAGAGAGATGGTTGATTGAGGTGATTGGTGTTCGATCATGAAATAGAAAATGAATAGCATCAGGTTAGTTAATCGATTATAAACATAATTTGAGTTGTAGTAGCAATAAGAAAATGGTACACTTATTTGTTGTAATGGTAGTTGTGGTTTTGTGTTGTTTTAAGTTTTTATTCACTTTGCATTTATAAGTGTATATGTAATTATATAGATAGATGGCCAGGGAGTAAATATCACATTCAGTGATGTGCGGTGTCGACAGAGATATACGATCCATGGAGAAGAAAATAAAAATATAGAAATCAGAAAGTGAAGTGTACCAGATTTGTACGATATATATAACACAAGATTCGATTGTAGATTGTTTCGTAGCTTTGATTGGGTCGACAGAAGAATCAATCCATGAAGAAGGAAACAAAGAAATAAAAGTAGAAAGAGATTGGAAACAGATTCGTACGATTTACTGATATTGATAGGTAAAAAATTTTGTATTCATTTGTTTGATTCTTCTCCTCCTCCATTCAAATTTCAGTAATGGTTAACATTATGTATTGTAATCGAATATTTGAAGCTGTAAAGATGATACGACCCATTTGTTTTGTAGCTTAACAAACTCGACGAGAATCATTCGCTCAGTACCGAAATATATTAGAAAATTAAAAGGGGAAGTTGATAGCTAACAAAATTTGGATGCGTTCAGTGATTGGATCCTTGATTGTACGAATTTTGTAAATCAGATATAGTATGATAGTTATGTGTAACAATATCGTACCATTTATTAATTTCTTTATATATTTTATGTAATTAAATAAATATAAAAGTAAATTAATAATAATAATTACTTCTAATATTATAAATAATACTAAAATTAATAATACAAATTCTTAATATCAAGTATATTGATAATTGTTAATAATAGCGTTAATAATATTATTAATAATAATAATAGATAATATTATTAAGGATTTATAAATAAAAGGATAAGTTTAATAATAATGAATAAATATAACAAATCATACATATCAAATTTTCATATTTATATATTGTATATTGGAAATAATAATATTACTAATACTGATATTAATATTAATAATAATACTAATTGTACTAATTCTAATATTATTAATGATAATAATAATATTAGTAATAACAATAGTATAACAATTTGTATATATATCAAATTTTTATATATGTATATATATTTTATATAATAATATTAATGATACACTATTAATATTAATATTAATAATAATAATAGTGAAAGTTATGAATATAATATTAATATAACATGTATATTCAAACTCGTAATACAATTTATTAATTTTATCCTGTTTAGTAATTAAAATATATTAGATCTTTAATTGTTATTAATTATAATACTATTTATATATAGAATTCATATATATATATACACATTTATTTAAAAATAATTGTTCGTGAATCGTCGGGAATAGTCGAAGGTTAACTGAATCCATATAAACTGTTCAAAAATTTTGAGGCACAACCTATCAGACTTTGCTTATCGTGTCAAGGATATTAAATTGTATCGAAAGTTTGATTTAAAATTGGTCGAAATTTTCCGGGTCGTCACAGTACCTACCCGTTAAAGAAATTTCTTCCCGAAATTTGAGTGGGATGATCATGGATAACAAAAAGAATGTTTTCGTGACGAATATGAGTCAATAAATAGAGTTTTATCACTATAGGGTAATATGAATAAGACAATTCGATTACTCGAAGAGTACGAGTGAAGCTATCACAAAAGAATAAAATGAGAAGGGTAAAGTCTCGTCATATCTTTTGACGTAGACAAGGTTGCTTTTCGGAATTCAAGGGATTTAAAAGAAAATATTCGAAATCTAAAATATTTGATTCTTCGGTGAATAAGGAAATTAAGATCTTCTTTGGTTAAATGCGATAATCTATTTTGATTGCTCTGTCGGATATTTCACTATAAATCTACTCCTTTCGTTTCCTTTATATTTTGGAGTTCCATCCTTTTGTTTTCTCTTCCCGACTTTAAGTCAAGCGAATATTGGTCCAAAATTCATAGGTATAAAGTTTCGAATAAACATGACTAATGTTTCAAGAGATAGATTGTAATAGCACGATATTGATTGGTTAAATTGCCAGAATTCAAGAGAAAAGATAAAACTATCAAGAAAATATGTTCCTGATATGTTTATAGATTAGATAGAATGTAATAGTCATGTAACATAGTACATGATGATGTTATAATCTGTGAATCATTACGTTCCATTAGAAACTCAGCATGACTTACTGTAATATAATCACCTTGGCCGGGCGTCATTATATTATACTAACCCATGCTTCAATTCCCAACACTTCTCCCTAATTCATTCATAATTTATACTTAAATTTTACAGAAGTTTCCAATATAATGGAATACAGAAAACACGAAGAGGTAGATAATTTCGGACAAGAATATTTATGAAAATATCCTCAGAAATATCGAAGATACTTATGATGATATTTTGGAATTTTTAAGTTCGAAGGTTGATGAAGAAAAATTTTTCGCAAGATTTTAACATGACTTCAAAGCAAGATATTCTCTAAAGATTTCATCAGGTCCAGAATTACCGGGATTCTTTGAATATAGGGTTTGGTCCTTGTATTAGTCCTTGGTCTCCTTCCTGGTTAACTCAATCCGTTTTTCAGTACCAAATTTTCTATCGAGCGTTCTTCTTTATCATCAAACTCTTGGCCATTAAGACCATCTACACTTTTGTTGTTTTCTCTGCATTTAATGCTACCATATTTGAATCATTGGTTATCAATCCGAGGTGGTTTCAAGAGAATTGTGTTTTTAGATGATTAAACGCTGATGGTAATCGTCAAGATACGAATGATTGTTTAGGATGAAATCAAGTGGCAAACTTATATATCAAAGTTATAATAAGGTTAATCCGAATGAAATTCGAAGTTGATTTGCAGGGGCTGTGACAAAATTGGCTAATTTTGGAATGATATTGTAAAGTTATTTTCGGTAATAACACGCCAATGGATCTGGCACAGTTTTGGATTCAAAGTATGACTTTGAAAGATGTAGGAATCTAAAAGTGATGTCTTCTGTTAAATCTTGACTTGGATTTTGATCGGTCAAAATCCGAATATGAAATTAAATTTGAATGAAAATGATTATTATTTGGTGAACGGATACGTATATCTGTGGTTGTAAGTAGGATAGTAAATGATTGTTGACTTGGATTTGAAGAATGTACAGTGTTACTTATTAATGTGAAATCTAAATATTCGTCGGGTATTGCCTACCCGTTAAAATATTTTCACCATTAATAGTTTATACAAAAGAACTTTTAATTACAGTCTTTATGAAAATATATATACATATATATATTTTTTTCAGATTTCTCATGGATTTAATGAGTTAATATGATATTAAACTCATATGATTTTCAGTTTGAGCTAGAATAAGTAATCTTTAAAACTATTAGGAACCACATATTCTTCGCAGAATATTTCTTCAATGAAGTTATGGATCAATATTTCATCGTTAACTATTAGGAACCACATATTCTTCGCATAATATTTCTTCAATGAAGTTATGGATCAATACTTCATCGTTCATTGTTGTTGGTACTCCTTGGTATCTATGGTGCGTATGATGTTGATGTTCGAGGTATAGATTGTGATGTCGAGACGTGTAATGCGGATGTTGTTGTTGGTGGTAATGGTACTGTTAATGCTGGTGACGTTGCTGAAGCTGGTACATTTTGCACCATATTTTCCAAAGCTACAACTCGGGAGCGAAGCTCTTTGGCTTCTGCTATTACTCCGGGATGATTGTCGGTCAGAACGAGCGGGATGAATAAGATCTAGAATTTGAGATAGTATATAATCATGAAAAGATACTCTAAAAATGAGAGAGAAAATGGTATTTCGAACAGGTTCGTCGGTAAGTGCTTCAGGTTCTTTGCCAAGAGGGCAATAAGGTGGGTGGAAGGGATCGTCTTCTTCTTGTCTCTAATGATTTAGTAGACTATGAACCCATCAGATGAATTGGGGATGGCTGATTGGTTGATTCATTCTGGTGACACTGCTTTCGGAGCTTAAGTGAAACTCCATATCAGAATCCGAGGGACTTGAACTAATGGCGAGTTCCATATTGTATGGTTAGATAAAGAGTTTTCGATATGAGATGATTTTCAGATATCAGATGATATTCTAATTACATAGAATACCTAATATAGTACAGAAGTTCCCGCAGATTACAGAGGGACTTTCGGAAGCCGTCAGGCAAATTTTACAGTAACAAATACGCTAAGATATGAATTCATCTATACACTATCTATGCAATAAATGCAGTAAGACATGTATAGACTTAAGAATGATAAGCAAGTAATTTTCAACACGAAGTGATAAGCAAAACTTTTGACATGTAGACACGGTCGAAGTCCAGACCCACTAATGCATCTAAACAACTATCAGTTAGACACACTAATGCATGACCTGGTTCGCTAAGACCACCGCTCTGATACCACCTGTAGTTACAGTGGGGACAACTACCGTCCCACCCAGTGCCTTCCCAGCTAACCGCCTGGTGACCACTGAGTGTACCTCAGATACTGATTTTAGGGCCTGCCTCTCGGCTACTGCCAACTCTTGTAAGGGATCGCAAGGAGTAAGAGCCAATGCTTCGCCACAGGTCACACTGTGAGAACCTCCTTTACGACTAACCCGCACCAACGGTATTAAACTAGCTCTGATACCACCTGTAGTGACCCGTCCTAATCCAGCTGGACAAAGCCTTCAAAAGATGGTCCCATTGCGAGGTTCTGACCTCTATATGCTATGAATGACTCCATGTACTATATTTAAATTGAGCAAATGCACAGCAGAAGATTTCTTTCATACCTGAGAATAAACATGCTTTAAATTGTCAACCAAAAGATTGGTGAGTTCATAGGTTTATCATAAAGCAATAAAATTCATCATTTTGATAGACCACAAGATTTAAATGCTGCATGGTACAAATGGGCCCGAATCTTATACCTACCTGTAATGTACATGCGATATCTTTTAAATACAGTACACCTTTATCGTGTACGAAATCATCTTTCATAAATCTTAGTAACCGTACACATATCTCGTGCACAAAAATTAATACACATAAACTGTGTATAAAAATCATTCTCTCGATACATAACATTCACATCAATTGGTGGCAATTATCATGTCCACATAATTCAATGGTGGCAATTATCATGTCCACATAATTCAACGGTGGCAATTATTATGTCCACATAATTCAACGGTGGCAATTATTATGTCCACATAATTCAACGGTGGAAATTATCATGTTTACATAATTCAACGGTGGAAATTATCATGTCCACATAATTCAACGGTGGTAATTATCATGTCCACATAATTCAATGGTGGCAATTATTATGTCCACATAATTCATTCGAGGAATGTTTTGCTTGTGTCTATCTCGTCAAACATTTATAAAAGCATTTCATGTATTCCCAGTTCAAAATATATTTCAAAAGCATTTAATAAAGAAGTTGTAAAAACAGCGCATGTATTCTCAGTCCCAAAAATGTAAAGAGTAAAAGGGAGCAAATGAACTCACCATACTGTATTTTGTAGGAAAAATACATATGATGACATTGAACAATGCATGGTTGGCCTCAGATTCACGAACCTATATCATTTATATATTTATTAAAACATATTACAGAAATATCATAATTTTATTTATTAATTATATAAATTCTTAGATATTTGTAGTTATATAGAATTTTATACTAAATTCTATTTAAATATATACTTTATTTATATATATTATATCTTATGTTATATCTGTATATTTTGTATATATATTTAAATTGATTATTATCTATACATGTAGTTATATGTAAATATTTATATAAGAATATTAATATGTTTGATATATTGTTATATGAAATATAATTATAGTATATATAATAAGTATAATTTTTGTACAAAATATTTATTTGAAAAAAAAATGATAGTTTTGATAATAATGATTTACTATAATAATAATAATAATAATAATTTTAATAATGATAATATTAATGATAATGATAATAGTAATAATAACAATTAAGTAACTACCTCAATTAAATAGGCAAAAAAAATCATGCCTCTCCCTGGGTTTGAACCCCCGACCTCTCGCTACCCCAACAACTCACTAACCTTCTGCTCTGTCTTACTTTTCTGTTTTAATACCATATCATATATATGTAACCCATATGTACATTCTGTTCCTTCATAAACATAACCCATTTAATTCATGCCTTCATCATCATCTTGTCATCGATCATTATCACAGCTCTTCATCATCGTTTCATTAACTTCATCATCGTTATCATCATAACTATAATCATACATCATTATCCCAATATATCTGGATCACAAATATGATCATCGAATCCATCATCATATCTCATTATCATCGATATCACTATTATCACCATCACATTCTTATCTTCATTAAATTCTTGTTATCATAATCATCGTCCTAGTCACTATTTTAACCACATCTTCATCATCACCTTCGGTTGCAGCTCGAGACAGGAAGAGAAACAAAAAAAAAATGTATTGCACCAGTAGTAGGGTTTGGGCCTCCATTAAACAACAAACAATTAAAGTTTTGGTGATGGCCCAGTAACAAAACAAAAGCAGCCCAACTGCAAATCCCATTAAAGTCTGATGGCCCGTCAACTAACTTGTTATATTGAAATATCCACGACAGAAATATTGGAAGGAAGAAATTGGGTGGATTCCCACTAGCCTAAAGTGATAGTGTCGGCCATCATAAAGGAAAAATAAAAAGGCAAACTAGAAGTTTAATTCATCATCTTCAATATCTATTAAAGGGGTTTGATGGTTTGATAAAAGCGAGTTTGGTGGTCGGCTAAAGGGAAAAGATAACAAAAAAAAATTGAAACGCGTAACCTTCTAATAGTTCAAAAGAATTCGGTTGTTGATTGAACAAAAGAAAAAAAATAGAATCGAGCTGTAAAATATATAATCGTGGCTTATCCTCATCTTCCACTTTATCTACATCATTATCATCATTTTAAAAAAATGCATCATATGTGACCCATCTTGGGTCGGCTCTCTTTCTTTTTAATATGCAAATGTCGACCAAATAATATTTATCATATCCCACTTGTATAACTTTTACTGATTACGCTTGTATATATATTCCTTTATAACCAAGTTGCCACTCATAAATATATGTTATTACTTGTGTTTTATTACGAACCAGATACATGAAAACGAATCAATAGAAGATGTGATGATAGTGGTTCGTGTTTATAGTTCTAGAAGAGAGAAAAGAGAGATATGATAAGGTGGTTCACGATGGTTCGAATGAACACGAGAAAAAAAATGGTTGATGGTGGGTTGTGGAAGAGTGGTGATCATGGAACGTATACCTTATAGAGGATGAGGTGAGGATTGTTTGTTTCGTTAAAGAAGAAGGGAGAGAGATATTATAGAGAGATGGTTGATCGAGGTGATTGGTGTTCGATCATGAAACAGAAAATGAAATAGCATCAGGTTAGTTAATCGATTATATACATAATTTGAGTTGTAGTAGAAATAAAAAAACGGTACACTTATTTGTTGTAATGGTAGTTGTTGTTTTGTGTTGTTTTAAGTTTTTGTTCTCTTTGCATTTATAAGTGTATATGTAATTATATAGATAGATTACCAGGGAGTAAATATCAAATTCAGTGATGTGCGGTGTCGACAGAGATATATGATCCAGGGAGAAGAAAACAAAAATATAGAAATCAGAAAGTGAAGTGTAACAGATTCGTACGATATATACAGCATAAGATTCGATTGTAGATTGTTTCGTAGCTTTGATTGGGTTGATAGAAGAATCAATCCATGAAGAAGGAAACAAAGAAATAAAAGTAGAAAGAGATTGGAAACAGATTCGTACGATTTACTGATATTGATAGGTAACAAATTTTGTATTCATTTATTTGATTCTTCTCCTCCTCCATTCAAATTTCAGTAATGGTTAACATTATGTATTGTAATCGAATATTTGAAGCTGTAAAGATGATACGGCCCGTTTGTTTTGTAGCTTAACGAGAATCATTCGCTCAGTACCGAAATATGTTAGAAAATTAAAAGGGGAAGTTAATAGCTAACAGAATTTAAATGCGTTCAGTGATTGGATCCTTGATTGTATGAATTTTGTAAATCAGATATAGTATGATAGTTATGTGTAACAATATCGTACCATCTGTTAATTTCTTTATATATTTTATGTAATTAAATAAATATAAAAGTAAATTAATAATAATAATTACTTCTAATATTATAAATAATACTAAAATTAATAATACAAATTCTTAATATCAAGTATATTGATAATTATTAATAATAGTGTTAATAATATTATTAATAATAATAATAGATAATATTATTAAGGATTTATAAATAAAAGGATAAGTTTAATAATAATTAATAAATATAACAAATCATACATATCAAATTTTCATATTTATATATTGTATATTGGAAATAATAATATTACTAATACTGATATTAATATTAATAATAATACTAATTGTACTAATTCTAATATTATTACTTATAATAATAATAATAATAGTAATACCAATATTATAACAATTTGTATATATATCAAATTTATATATATGTATATATATTTTATATAATAATATTAATGATACACTATTAATATTAATATTAATAATAATAATAATGAAAGTAATGAATATAATATTAATATAACATTTATATTCAAACTCGTAATACAAATTATTAATTTTATCCTGTTTAGTAATTAATATATTGAATCTTTAATTGTTATTGATTATAATACTATTTATTTATAGAATTCATATATATATACACATTTATTTAAAAATAATTGTTCGTGAATCGTCGGGAATAGTCGAAGGTTAACTGAATCCATATAAACAGTTCAAAAATTTTGAGACTCAACCTATTAGACTTTGCTTATCGTGTCAAGGATATTAAATCGAATCGAAAGTTTGATTTAAAATTGGTCAAAATTTTCCGGGTCGTCACAATCTACCGGTCCACCATCGGCCTCTGAATGTATAATTGGAATTATAACTTACTCAGGCTCCTTATAATCAATTTCATCATGAGTAGAAATCATTTCAGATTCCGTCTGAACCTGTTGAGCTTGAGAAACTGATGAAGACCTCACACCACCACCCTTAGTTAAAATATTCACCATTAGATAATCTCCATCTAATCCTATCTCCCCCTCATGACTATTCTGAGGATCAGAATCGTCATGCTCATTATCACGGTGAGGACTTATTGGAGAAGAGCAGGAAGTAAGTGGATATCGTACTCGAGCGCGAAACAATGCATGAAGTGAAGTGCGTCGAAGAACATCAAGATTAACTCGAGAAAACATACGACTGAAATATTCTTGCTCCAAAGCATCATAGAAATTTGGTGGATGCAAGGGTGATGGTGGTAAAGAGACAATAGGAACAGCAGCAGCAATATCGGTTGGAGACGATGTCGGTGGAAGTGTTTGATTTGCCATGAGGGAATGTAAGGATATTCGTGCGGTATTATACTTATATGTAGGACTGTACATACTACTAGTCAGATTCGTTATATCCCCTTCTAATGGAGGTTGGGCAACAACTGGAGTTGTCGCCGGAGAAGTTTCTTTCGAAGCATCCGCCTCTATGACTTTAGTCTCATGGGACTCTGACAAAGTAGTAGAACTACCCGTCGGTTTAAATCTCGCAGAGATATTTCTATCTCCGACTCCTGAAATCATTGATATACCATGAGGTGGTACATATCTTTCAGTTAATGACTCTTCCTCCAGACCCTGAGTTTCAGAATCCGAAAGAGAAGTGGTTTGAACCAATGGATCACTTTCATGAACCAATGGATCAGTCTACTGGAAGTCTGATAAATATCCTGAAGGATTGTCATGTTGACTCATTTCCATGGGATGCGGCAGATCTCTCACATCAAGATAAGCCAGACCTCGAGGCCTTGTTGTACGTTGAGGCACAGGAGGATTTCCAGCCGATACGCAGGGTGCCTTTTCAAGACTTTTTGGCTCCCCTTCGGCCGTTCTGGACTTCAATGATTGAGTTTCCTCAATCGATTGAGTCAATGCAGACTTTACTGCAGAGGAAGACTTTACTTCCTTAGATGCCGAAGCATCTTACTGTGTAGGATTTATTATTAAGTCCTATTTCGATTCGATGGGCTTATTGGTCTTTTTACCATCCGCGCGTTTAGCTCTCTTGCCTACCGAAGCTTGCGCTTCATTTAGCGTAGGGCTTACTGTTATTATTGGATGTGATACGGAGATGGGTGAGGGTGACCTAATCGGCTCTAGGTCTTGGTCTGTATCACCAATGGTTGGAGTAACTGTTTGGAGGATGATGGGTGTCGAAGTCCTAGATCTAGTTACTCATTGGGTTGGCGGAGTCTGAACCATCTCATCAGGCATAAATCGAGTTCTCTTAGGAGAACGTTCAGGAGATGATTCAGTTGCTGAAGAATCAGTGTCACTGCTCTCTTCGAGTGTTGTTGAAAAGGTTGGTTCAATCCTAGATCATCTAGGATCCCTGATCCTCACAGGTTGAGCATGGTGTGCTACCCTAGAATGTTTGAGGTTCACCCTAAGTGGAGGATTAGCTGGCCCGGGTGGTTGTACTACAGGTTCCTCTACAACCTCTGGGGCTGGAACCACGACGGGTTCAACTTGTGCTTGTTGTACCGGGTTCGAAAGAGGTATTCCTACAGCCTCAAAATATGAACGCATTTGAGCGTCTTGGGGTGCAACTAGCCTCACAAGCCAATTTGGAATCGGCACAGTGAATTGATTGTCAGATACCATCGGGGTATTCATCTTCAACTCCCCAAATCTTTTCATCTGTAATCCATGTGTACCCGGTACAGATATATTTGCATTTCTGTAAGCATTTATAGCATCATGGATAAAGATACAGAAAAACCTTTCACAAGGGATGTATGAACCCCTTGGCTTATCAACTTGGACTTGAATAAAATCCCATAGAAGTTATGCATAGTCAGGAGTCTCTACTCTTGTAAATGAGTAGAACAGCCTCAGCATTGGCACCATCAAGCTGTCTGATCCACTCCTTGTCATTAACAAGCATCTGTTGATGATTGAGAAGATCACATACCACCTTGAGTGCAAGTATTTCTTATGAAACTTAGCAGGTGGAACATTGGTAGCTCCAACATAACCAAGATCAAAGATTGATGACATCATCTGCTGAGTAGCAGGGAAAACAGGAGCATTCTGTACAAGAGGAAGCTGAAAGATCCTCCTGAAGTCAGCTTTTGTGATACTCCTCATCCCTTGTACTCCTCTTATCTCAAACTCAAATCGAGCTTGTGTACCCTCTGGATTTCCAGTAGTAGGTTGTGTAGCTTCCACAAACCTAATATTTCTGTTCAGTAGTTCCAGATCTGTTACAGGCACACTGGCAGTTGAGCTTAGAGCAGGCCACATTGTATGCCTCTCTAGTATTGCAGTCCAGTAATTGCATGGAATGTTGGTTTCAGAGTTGATGAAGTGATTGTTCGCCATTTAGCTGTATAAATAAGAAATAGAAGACCACAAGATATTTAACATAAAGCACATATCTCTATTCTTATTTGCCTTTGAAATCCTTTGTATTTTTTAAGTTTTATAATTTTTATGGTTTTTCTAAGTTATAAAAATCATTTATTCCAAATATGAACAAGTGACTGACAAACTGACAAACATGACATTCATATGATATTCATTACATTACAAAATCATCATGCAAAGTCAATTATATAATACAAAGAATCAGAACAACACTTAGTCATATTTAAGCACAAATCAAGCAGATTCGGTAGTCATGAAAACTTGAGATTCTGTAACCAAATGAGCTTGAGTTTTCATATCAAAGACTTAAATAAAGCATGTAAGATTTATCAAGTTGAAAATCTCAAATTTTGAAAGTACCAAATTACATATTCGGTATAATGCCAAGAACATATTCGGTATCTTCAAAAATCACACAAAATCACCCATACATGCATATTTAGTCTTATGTCATGCAAAAATATGATCATAATCAATTAACAACTCAATCAAAGTAGTAAAGCATGTTAATCATTTGAACAGACTCGGTACAGTAGCAAGAACACATTCGGTATGTACAGAATCCATCAAATACTCAATTAAACATATAATCAGACTCGGTCAATTGATAGATCAACTAATTTAACATAGATTTGACAAGAATTTATGTTAATTAACCAAATCAGATGAGATTAATCTTAGAATTAAGAAACTTGACACAGATTCGGTATAATCAACACTTTTTCAAAATTAAGTGTCACAATCATGTTATTTGCTTTATTTTCTGGTTTAAAAATGTTCAATCATCTCAGACCTACAACATGTGATACTTAAATTTGATTAAAACAAGAATATACCAAAGATTTGAAGATAGAGAGAGACGGATTCGGTAGATTAGGTAGACTCGGTAGATTAGTTCAGATTCGGTATACAATTAGAGTAAAGTGAGAGAAAGTTTGACTTTGACCCTGCTATTTATAGTTACCAAATGTTTTGAAGACATGGGCTTTACCGAATTGGCCTTAAATACCGAATGCAGTCCAATTTTCAAATTCAAACAAATTCACTTCAAATTTTGACAAATCTTTATCAAAAATCATTCAAGACTATCACATTTTTTTATGAAGAACATTTCTAAGACAATTTATGAAAATTTTGAACTTACCGAATCTGTACTGGAGGTTGTCAGATTCGGTATAATGTTAAAATTAGCATTTATTCATTTAAAATTCACATCTATTTGGATTTTATCTTTCCAATTTTTATGAATTTTATAAAACAAGATTTGTACTTAGAAAATTTTGAATTATGTACACAATACAAATCTTCAGTGATACCAATTATTAAAACGGGTTGCATATAGAGATGTATACAAGCCTTAGTGAATTATGTTTAGATATAAACAAAGAATTTATGAAATTCACTTTTGAAAAACAATTGTTTCTATTCATTTTCTCCCATTTCCCCCCCTCAAAATGTGATATACAAGAAAGTAAATCACCATTTTGATATTTTCCCAAGAAAATGAATTAACCCCCCCCCCCCCCCCTTGAAATATGATATCAATGAGTTACTTCCCCCTTTTATAACCATTGAAACTTAATCCCAGGAAGTTAACACAGATCTAAAAGGCTCCCCCTTGAAAGATGTTAACAAAAGCATAAGAAATCAGTTGCTCCCCCTAGAAAATATCTACTCCCTCTAAACACAAGATTCCAAGTATAAGTCCCAACAGATCTAAGGAATGTCAAGCACTATACTCTACCATGCCAATCTCTTTGATCAAAAACTTTAGCCTAAGTTCATCTAAAGGCTTAGTGAACATGTCAGCTAATTGTACTTTGGTAGGCACAAAGTATAACTCTACATCTCCTTTTTCTACATGGTCCTTAATGAAATGATAACGAATATCAATGTGTTTAGTCTTAGAATGCTAGACCGGGTTGCTTGTAATTGCTATAGCACTTTGTGAATCACAGTAAATTGGGGTTTTAGAAATCTTAAAGCCATAATCCAAAAGTTGAGTTTGCATCCACAAAACTTGTGAACAACAGTGAGCTGCAGTAATGTACTAAGACTCGGCTGTTGATAAAGACACACAGTTTTTCTTTTTATATGACTAACCAACTAGCCTATTCCCCAACATCCGAATTGATCCAGATGTGCTCTTTCTATCAACATGGCAACCGCCATGATCCGCATCAGTATAAGCAGTGAGATCGAAATCGGATCCATGAGGATACCAGATCCCAAGGTTAGGTATACCTTTAAGGTACTGAAAAATCCTAACAACCGCTTTCGAGTGGGATTTTTTAGGGTTTGACTGAAAGCGGGCACAGACAATTACAGCAAGTGTAATGTCAGGCCTACTTGCAGTAAGATACTTTAAAGAACCAACCATGCTTCGATAAAGCGTAATATCAAAGGGTTCCCCATTAGCATCAGTATCCAGTAAAGTCCTTATTGGGGGTTGTCATTGGTTTTAAAGCAGTCAATTTTAAAATATTTTAGCATATCATTGATATACTTTGTTTGACTGATAAAAATATCATTTGGTAATTGTTTTACTTGTAACCCCAAGAAGAAATTCAACTGGTCAAGCATGCTCATTTCGAATTTGTTGGCCATAAGGTCACCAAATTCTTTGCATAAGGCCGGGGACGTGGAACCAAAAATAATGTCATCAACGTAAATTTGAACCAAGAGAATGTGACCGTGGTTTTTACGGATGAATAGCGTTGTATCAATCGTTCCATGAGAGAAGCCATTATCCAGAAAATACTTTGTTAAGGTCTTGTACCATGCACGCGGTGCTTGCTTAAGACCATACAAAGCTTTCTCCAAGTACTAGATGTGGTTTGGATGAATGGGATCGACAAAACCTTCTGGTTGATCAACATAAACTTCCTCTTGAAGATGACCGTTCAGAAAAGCAGTTTTGACATCCATTTGAAACACCGTGAACTTCATATAAGAAGCAAATGCAAGGAAATGACGAATAGCCTTAATCCTAGCAACCGAAGCAAATGTTTCGTCATAATCAATACCCTCTTATTGTCGATATCCCTTGGCTACAAGACGTGTCTTATTTTGAACCACAATTCCATCAAAATCCTTCTTTTTCTTAAAAATCCACTTAACCCCTATTGGTCGTTGACCCGTTGGTCTTGGAACTAATCACCATACTTTCAAACGATCAAATTGATTGATCTTTTCTTGCATTGCTACCACCCAGTTTAGATCTAGTAAAGCTTAAGCAACCGTTGTTGGTTCAATCTTACTAAGAAAGGCAGTGTATAGACACATATTCCGAGTTGCCCTTCGAGTTGAGACTGGAGCAGATGCATCACCAATGATAAGATCAATTGGATGACTTTTAGTCCATCGATTGTTATGTGGAAGAGATTGTACATCAGTGGTATCCATTAAAACATCAACCGTTGTTGACGTTGAGCCTTGATTCGCTTGATCTGATGTAACACTTTCCAATGGATTTAGTTGAGTATCTGGAGAAACAACTGGAGTTGTATTAACAGATGTATCTTGAATTGGTTCAAGATTGGCATCAGGAGGTGGGAGGGAGGTTGAAGAAGCAACGGGTGAATCAATTGGTGTTGTATCTTCATCGAAAAGACTTGGTTGAGTCTCCACAGTAGTTGACTGTGATGGTGTAACCGATACGGCTTGAACATTCGAATTCCGTTGAGGAGCATAAAGACTATCAAACAAGATATCCAGTTCCTCTGTTGTTACCGTAGGAACACCCTTCTTCAAGAAAATTGAATTTTGCACGGAAGAAGAAGTAGTCATGTTAGGATCGAGTTTTGAACTGATTTGTTCAAAAGCTATTCCCGATAACTCATCGAACCTTACATTAATGCTTTCCTTGATCGTCTTTGTTTGTTTGTGATAGACACAATAGGTAACTTTGTTCGAAGAATAACCAAGAAATATGGCCTGATCGCCATGAGGATCAAACTTTTCGAGGCTGTCAAAATCGTTAAGCACATAGCATATACAACCAAAGACACAAAAATATTTGACATTCGGGCATCTACCATATAGTAACTCATAAGGAGTTTTATCAAAATGTTTGTTAATGATACAACGATTTTGGGTATAACATGTAGTGGAAATGGCCTCCCCCCACATTTTCGGAGTTAGTTTGGAGTAAGCAAGCATCGTTCGAGCTGCTTCACACAACGTACGATTACGTCATTCAACTACTCCATTCTGTTGAGGGGTTCGTGGCAGAGAACTGATGTTCAATGCCTTGGTCTTTCAAATAACTATCAAGCTGGTCATTCTTAAATTCCGTCCCATTATCAGTTTGAATACTCTTAACATGTTTGTTAAAAGAGCGTTGAGTCTTTTTGATGAACTCAATGATAATGTCAGGGGTTTCTGACTTACTTCTTAGAAGGAAAATCCACGTAAATCGGGTATAGTCATCTACAATGACAAGCACATGTTTCCGGCCACCAAGGCTAGAAATACGCATGGGTCCACATAAGTCCATATGTAATAATTGCAAGGACGATGAAGTACTGGGCTTTTGCTTAAGCGGATGATTAGTCCGTTTCAGCTTACCCATCGCACATGATGGACACACATGATGCTTATCATATTGACAGCATGGAATACCATCAACTAAGTCTTTAGAGACCAATCGATTAATACCCTTGTAATTCAGGTGTGACATCCGGTGATGCCAAAACCATGAATTTTCCTTTGTTGAACGAGTAACCAAACACATAGTTGCATGTGAGGGTGCATCATTGAGGTCAATAATATAAAGTAAAGCACAACATTTACCAACAAGGAGATCGTTTCCATCGGTGGATTGCACCGAGCATTGACGACGTTCAAACAAAACCTTGAGATCTCCATCACAAAATTGGCTGACACTAAATAAACTGCACCCCAAACCCTCAACATATGAGACCCGTTTGATCGTTATGCCATTTTTCACGAAATCTCCATAACCCGTTATTGCTGCAATCTCATCGTTTCCAAAAGTAACCATTCCTAGGAATTTTTCAATGAAATTGACAAGCAAGGATTTATCGCCCGTCATGTGTCGAGAGCAACCAGAATCGATATACCAAACACAGACATTGAAACCCTGAAAACGTTAATTTCCTAGAGTTTAGGTACCCAAAGTTTCTTGGGTCCTCTACGATTAGTACCAACAATAAACTTTGGATCAATAATGAGATAATCATGTAAAGCATCATGCAATTTAGACAATAAAGCATCATTTAAAACCACATTACATGAAGCATCGTACGCAATAGCAAGTTTTACATCATTATCAGAAGTCTTAACACACAACTTATTCCAAGCAGATGTTTTGTTCACAGACGAAAATTGAAAGACATTAGATGATTTCCTAGGTCAACTAGCAGATTGCTTTGGTTTGGTTGCTACTTTCTTAGTCGTGGACTTAGGAACCCATACAGACTTGTAAGTCAAATTTGGATTATGACCTGTGACACGAAAAACACCTCTGTTAGTTAGACGTCCAAAATTTTCAGTTGACACATGAGATGAATGATTTTGCAAAATTTCCAATTTGATTTTACGTTCCTTTGCATTATATTCACTCAAATTAGGTTTTGGACTCGTGTGCTGTGTTGACTTGACTGATTTCGTTAAAAGACTTTCCTTTGATTGATTTTACATTTGAATCATAGGAATCTTTTCAGTTAACACAGAACCATTTTGAGAATGAACTCTCTTGACAACAAATTGGGTTGAAGGTGCAACTTTTGAAACACGTTTACCAAATTGAGAACGTAGTGGGTTTTGAAGAATAGTAATGGGTTTTGCATCCGTAGATGTTGTTCCCTTCCCTTTCTTATTAATCCCACCAACACATTCAGGCACATTAATTTTAATAGTAGATGATTGCGTAAGTGTGTTAGCCTATTTCAGTTGAATTATTTTTTGTTTTAAGCTCTTAATCTCAAGACATAATTCCTCTGCAAAAAATTGCACTTCGCTTTCCTTAAAATTATAAGTACATTTTTTTTTAGGAAGTGGAGGCAACTTATCACACAAAACAAGCATTTGTTCTAATGATTGACACTTAAGTTGCAAATCAACATTTTCCTGTTCAAGTATACCTAATATACGTTTCAAGTTTCGTACAACAGGTATGTTTGCATAAAATTCATTCAAAGGATCAATTGTTGTGTCAAAATCTATCAAGTTTTCAACAGTTGGTTCATCTCGAGGTTCTACCTTTACATCTAAATCAGTTTGACCTAGGAATTTTGTCTCAAAGAAGACAGTTAGTTCATGTGCTAGGTCTTTACAGAAAACATTATCAGAACACGCAGGTAAAGCCGGTAGAATTAGTTTCATATCAAAAGTTGGTTCATCAAACACCTCATCTATGGCAGTAATGCTAGAACTAGGTTTGTTAAACACTTCATTCTCAAGCATTAAAATATATTTCTCTAGCATGAGTGTTGGGATATAAACCAGTCTATGTTTAGGCACATAATTTTCCTATTGCATATTCTTTTCAGTTTTAACAAGTTCCTTCAAGAAATCAGGATTTGATTTACCCATTTTAGCATTAATTTTCTCATACATTAAGCTAATTTGATGGTATTTCCTAGATTTGCGATTAACAATAATATCATCAAAATCAGCATCAGAAGCATGCACAAAATGAGATGGTAAACCAGGTTGAAAGTAATTAGAATGATATAATTCTGGAAGCTTTTTGAAAGCATTATCTAAGATCTTAGGATCTTCATAACCCAATCCCCACTTTTCACCATGAATTGTTTTTGGTCTATTCATGAAAATTGTTTGTTTTAAAAGTTCCATATTCATGATAGCTTTAGATTGATCAGTTCGATAGAGTTTTTCCTCATATCGAGCAAGTTGTACTTTCATTTGAAAAGACTCTTTTGACAACGAAGAGATTTCAGAGTTCTTTTCAATTATGGTGTTTTCCAATTGAATAATTTTCTTGTTTAGCTTTGAAAGTGTGGGTTCATGTTGAGTTTTCAAATCAGAAAGATCTTTTTCTAGAAATTGAAATTTTTCTGCAAGTCGTTCCGATTTTAGACGATAATCTGTCCTTTCGACCTTAATCGGATGAATTGATTTTTTAAGATCTTCCAACTCAGTTTCCGTGGAGCTGAGTTGGACAGTCAATCTTTGCAATTCTGATTGTAATTTAGATGAAGATGGTTTGGTCTCAGAAAGTTCGATTTTATCTTTTAAAATCTTGTTTTCAGATTTTAAACCTTTGACTTCTTTTGACATTGAGACCAAATTCTTCATCATGTCATTTTGCACTTTTATAAAATCAGGTGGAATTTCAGATGATTGTACCTCATCATCATTAGATGCTGAGTCAGAATTCTCCATTGCTTCCTTAGCTTTGATGAGCTTAGTCACCTTGCAAATATTTGCATGTTCCACCTCTGAATCTGAATCGTCAGTCCAGTTAAACCAAGTATCATCAACCGTTTTCAGCTATCCCCCAGTTTCTACAATCTTAGCCATCAACAATTTCTTCTTATAGTAAGTTGCATCCTTCTTCTTAGGCATCTTGCACTCACGAGAGTAATGACTAGCTTTGCCACAATTGAAACAGATTGATTCATCCTTCTTGGAATCATCAGCACGTTGTTGTTGTTTTGAGTGATCAGCTTTCTTGTAGTACGAGGAAGACGATGAGTTCTTGCGTTAATTGCTTGATTTGCCTTTGAACTTATGTTTGTTCAAGGCTTTTATGAACATGGCTGCCATTTTGACTAATTCAAGGTGAGAATCATCAACATCAGAAAGATTCAACTCTTCAGAATCAGTTGATTCTTCAACAAGCACTTTCTTGGACAAACGTTTGGAAGTTGTAAGTGATTTGCTCTTCTTTTTGGCAATGAGAGCAAGAGGATCACTTGGAGATGACTCTTTCCTTCCTTCTTAAAGTTTAGACACTTCAGGTTGGTAATGCATAAGAACTCCAACAAGCTCATGAATAGTCAACTTGTCAATCTCTTTGGTAGATCGAACGTTGGTTCCATAAGGAAACCAATTAACATTGAGCTTTTTGAGAAATTTCATGTTGACTTCAGCATTTACTTTTATGATCTTCCACCTTTTCAACTCATCGAGAACACCATTGAAACGACGGTAGGTATCCTTTGGTTCATCAGGTTCCTGCTTGAAATCTTCATAAAATCCTAGAGCCTTAATCAGTTTAGTAACATCTGACATGTCATAACCTTCTTGCTGTTGTTTGATCTCATCTCATATATCTTTTGTAGTGGTGTTGCTATCAACATTTTCAAACAACTCATACGGGATAGCTTGCATAACAATGTTCTTTTCCTCTATGTCACCCTGAGCTCTCTCACGTTTATCACCAGAAAGTTTATAGACTGGAATTTGCATACCAGTATCCGGGTGATAATCTACAACTGGACCATATCTCAGAGAAGCCCATATATACTTTGCTTTCTCACCCTTATAGTCTATGTACTGAGTGATTCGGTGAAGCCACTGAGTGTACTTGCCATCAAACAACACGGGAGGACGAGAATCTGATCCAATGATCAAAGTATCTTGAGTAGACATCTTGAAAATGAGGTAGATTCGGTATTACACAAATCTAGGATGAAAAATCACAACAATCTAACAAAAATGTCAGATTCGGTATCTGATTCGGTACAGATTCTGTACTGTAGCAGATTCGATAAATCAGATTATGTATCAGAAACTGATCAGAAATACAAGTAACACACCCAGATTCAGTATAGATTCGGTAATCATAAGATTTGTAGCCTGAGAACACTTAAAACTAATGAATTAAGTGATACCGAGATTCTGATTTGGTATCTGACTCGGTAGTCAGATTCTATATGAATTTGAATTCAAACACAATTTAATTCCTTTGAATTAGATTCTGTAACCTTGCTGCACAAGGAAACAAGTTAGTATCACACAAAATATTAAAGATACCGAATGTATAGGATATCGAATGTTAACTGTAGCAGTTGACAATACCGAGTCTAAATATGAAAACTTAGAATTCAAACAAATCCTTTCTCAAATCACACCAATTAGTTGCGTATGACCAAATCGAATGTGATAGAATCACAAACACACCATAATCTGCAACACTGATTGAGAATTAATAGCTTTGAAGCAGATTCGGTAAGGCAGTTACGATACCGAATGTAGACCAAATCTTCAAAACTTGAAGAATTGATGAAATTAAATAGTCAGAAATGTGATTAAACACCTCACGATCACAACTGAAACCTCAAACCTTTACTAAACTATAGAATCAAGCTGGAAATGATGAATACCGAGAGTTTTAGCCACGAACTATAAAAATCAACTTGATTCTTCATAATTGATGTTAAAAAGCTGTAATGATGATTGAAACTCTTTCTAATCAAGCTAATACACCTTCGCTGAACTTATCACAAGAATCTGAACCTCAGATTATCAGATTCGATTATATCGAGTCTGATTCAATATACCGAGAGTGCTCAGATTCTGTAATCTTCAATCTCTGGATCGATCTAGTGATGTAATATCACTCCATGGAAGCTCTGATACCAATTGTAGGATCCTAGATCTCATGAATACCATGAATGTGAACAATTAACCACGTGAATGTAGAGAGCATTAGTCAAACTAGTCAACTATATTCCACGGCTCTCTTGAATACATTACAAATCAACGGCTAATGTTAGCTAATCTAGGGATCCTTGGATCCTTTATATAGCCCTCGTATAAAGGACCCTCCTTAAGGCTAGGGAAACACGTTTTACTCCTTCTCGGGTACCTAACAAACGAGCAGCCATACTACCATTTCTTTCGTATGGTTCCTGTTGCTTCCCTATGGCTTGGTACATGGAGGCCTCTCAGGTTTATATTTGATCCTAATACTGGTAAGGTTATCATGCAAAACATTCCTGATTTGCCAGTACCTTCTGATTCATCACCTTCCTCACCATCTTCTTCATCTGATGGTGATGCTGATAAAGATATTGGTAAGTACGAGCCAGTAGTTCTTGATAATGCTACTGGTCCTAAAGACAAACCAGTGGATCTTGAAACTGATTCTGCTAATATGGATACTAGTGGTTCTAAACCTTCAGGTGAAGGTAAAAATGATGGTGATCATGGTGATGAGTCAGATGACCTTCCACCTCTACCACCCCATAGTGGTACTCCTAGTCTAGCTGCTATTGTAATACCACCACAAAGTGCAATCAATGTTGTTAAAATGGAAGGGTTATCTACCCTTGCTGTATGCAGTACAGTTGCTAGAATCACACCTGATGTACAGAACACCATCAGGGACACTGTCGTTAACTGTGTTGTTGAAGCTATTTGACAGGCTGGCTGTTTTACTACTTCATATATTGAGGCCCAGCTGCATCAAACAAATGCTTTTGCTGACCTAGCAGTCGATGCCATCAGGTGACACTATGAAGAAGAAGAACTAAAGCAGCGAATCATCTCTCACAATGAATATACTGATCATATCACCAGACTTCAAGCAGAGTTGGATGTTGAGAGGCCAAGGGTCCGATTCTTGAATGAAGCGAATAGAGTGCTAGAGGAGAGAGTTGAATCGTATGAACAACATATGGCTAACATGGTTCGTGTTTCTGCTCATGTTCGATTGGTTGAGATAATGCACAGTATGGCTGATCTACAAGTTGATGTTCGAGCAAGTGTTGATCAAATTGCCATGGGTGTGGCAAGAAATGAAGTGAGAACGTCCAACCTCCGTCTTCAATAATATGGTGTTGACTCTGGTGCTAACCTATCTCCTGTTGATGCTGCATGGAAATACTTTACATATTTCATGTCTGAATCTGACAGTGATCTAGATGTCTCTATTCTCCCAGGCTCCACTTCTGCCCCTGCTGATGACAAAAAGGGGGAGAAGAAATCTAAAAGAGAAAAGAAAAAAAAATCTAAGGGGGAGCATTAGCATGAAAAGGCTCCAAAGCAGTAGAGGAGAGATGGTGATGGTGATGGTGATGGTAATGTCTAAGGAAGAACTGGCTCTAAGGCCAACAACGCTCATACTGAAGCGGGTGTTAAAGGTGCTAGTGAATCTCAACCCAACATGCCTGCCACATCTGTGGATGATATTGGTTATGGCAGTAAGACCAGTAAAACTGTTTCTACTAAGCTCGCTGAATCTTTTGATTTCTCTTAAACCATTGAAAGGAGACTTAAAATAAAATTAGAAAGACATCAGAAGAAACAACATGATATCAATGATGCCTTAAACACCAAGTTTGAGGCCTATGTTTAGAAGGAGAAGCAGAAAATTGAGCATAGAAGAGGTCTCTCTGGTGATTTTCTTGAAATTAACAATCGTTTACTTAGCATTGAACAACACAAGAAAGTTGAAAGAAAAAGAAATGTCAAGTTTATGGTGAAGTATGACAAGAAAAAGGCTAAAATGTATGTTGTGCGAGATGAAAAGATAAGGAATATGACTGCTGCAGGACTTAAAAAATATATGATTCTGATAGGTCCAGAGGAGAAAAGACTAATGTATTCCTACAATGGCTGGCTGGCATGATGCAAGCCAGCAAATCCTCTCAGCCAGCAGTTCCTACTCAATTAGATCCTCAACCACAACCAGTAGAAGTAATTCATCTATTTGATGATGAAGATAAGCCAGTAGAGACAAATTTGTCTGCTACTGAGGGGGAGAAACTTGCTATAACTCCCCTACTACCTACACAAGAGCCAGTATCCACATAAGAGTCCACAAGCTAAACCCAAGTCTATTTTCAAATAAATGGTATGATATTGCTCTAATTATACACGTTTTATCTCGCAATATCTCCCTTATTTCATTTGGTTTTGAGATCATTGGGCCCGAAAGTTCTTTATTTGTGCTAAAGTGCCGGTTCAAGGCTTAAAGCTCAAATTGGTGTAAAATTGACCAAAACCTAGCCTATTTAGTGAACCAAAGTGTAGGGCATGATCCAAAGTGGAAAGGGATTGCAAAATGGGCAATCCCAAGTGAAAAATGATGATTTTGGAAGTGCAGTTATGTGGTCCGGCGCACCAGACTCCAAAAGCGGTGCACCTTAACACTAAAAAGCAAAAATTCAAATTCTGAACTTGAAGATCAGAAGTGTAGTTATAAGGTGTGGCGCACCTGCCTTATGGTGCAGTGCACCTAAGTCCCACGCTATAAGGTGCGGCACACCTCCTCTAAGTGCGGCGCACCTCGCTGTTTTTAGGCAGAATTTCTGGGAAGTATAAAAGGAAAGAGGATATGGTTTTTAAGGGAGAGCTGGAGTTTTTAGCATGATTTTTCATCCCAAAAACCTAATTTCATCATCTAGAAGGAGATTAAGGCTAATTTGTAAGATCAAACAAAAGCTCAAGCAATCTTATCATTAGATCTATCTAGTTTTGTCATTTGAGTTCTAATCTCCACCTTTCTTTCTCTAGTTTTTAATTAAATAATTTTAATAACTTAGTATGATGTTTATTTGTGTTTCAATGCTTATGACTAGTGTAATCTTAGCCATGCTTGTCTAAATTGATTGTGTTTGCTTATCTATGAATCTCTAATGCAAGGATTTACCCAAAATTAATTGGATGAAGTCGTTTGAATGAAATACATGAACAAGTGTTATTGTGTTAGCTATAGATCTATTGCTATGCGTTTGTTTTAGGCGTTACTTTGATTACATAGATTGTGTAGCTCTCTTAGTGATTTGAGAAGTGAATCAATTTATGCTTCAACACTCATAGTGATCTAGATAACTAGATTAAGGATTTCAAGTGATTGTGTTCTTGATTTAAATTGGTTTTTCAATTGGCCTTTAGTCAACATAGTGGTGTTCGATTATCTCAAGTGATTTTGATAGTTGAAGGGTTCTAAGTGATTTTAACCCAAGCATAATCTCAATAACCAATCATGCTTAACTTGATCTTAGAATGCAATGCTTATGTGAGTTTGCAAAGTGTAATTTGATTAAGGTTTGGTAGTAATGCTAAACATTTAATAGTTCAACAACTTATGCGATAGCAATTTGGGTAAAATGGGGCAATCCAAGCATAGAGAGGATTAGGTAAGTGAACACTACTTAGTTAATTGATTTAGTTCTTAATATTTAGTTACTTGTTACTTGTTACTCATCTTAATTGTTAAGTTTAAGTTTGTTTACTTGTGCATGTCTTAGTTGTTAATTAAAATCAATCAAAACCCTCCAATCAAACAAACCCTAGGAAAATTAATAGTTTCAATTATTCGACTTATGCCGCTCTCTTAGGACGAACTTGAAACCAATACTTACATAAAAAGTGCTATAATAACCGGGTCTTAAGTGCTCGTTAGTTGTGTGTGCTTATGTGTAGTGTTTGAATCTTGCATAAATTTGAGGGTAATTGATGTATTGTTCCACACGCATCACACTTTCTTGGCACCGCTGCCACAGAGCGGTTAGCTAGTTGGGTATTTGGTTTATGTTTTTAGTTGTTCGATCCTTTTGTAAGGATTTATCCTTGCAAAAGTTACTTTTCTTGTTTTATATATTATTTGTGTTTGGAAAACCGCTTGTGTTTGTGTTGTGATTGAAGGATAGGTATTTTAGTGTATGAATAGGAGATCTCAAAAGGATCAAGAGTTTACACATCCATTCTCCGATCTGGAATAACACGTGCACGGGGTTTACAAGCGTAGAGAAGAAAGGGTATTAAGGAAATTTTTTAAGGTTTTACCATTTTTTTAGAAGAGATGGATCCTAACGGTCAACCAGTTCACAGCGACGAGGGTAATCCAATTGGTCATGGTCCACCGGTTAATCAAGAGCAACAAAATGACCCAAATGCACACCGATATGGAATGCTAGATTGGTGGCACCTACAGTGGTACCTCCGGCTATTACAAAACCACCAATTGGAGCCGATAAATGGACGATCGAGGGTAACATTTTCACGATGATCAAAGATATGTTCTTCCATGGGTTAATAGAAGAAAATCCTTTCGAACACATTCAACACTTTAACGATATTTGTGTGATGACCCGGAAATTTCCGATCAAATTTAAACTTAATTCTTATATGATTCCGACACGATAAGTAAAGTCTATAATGTTGAGTCTCAAAAACTTTGAACTGTTTTGTATATTCAATTGACCTTCGACCATTCTCAACGATTCACGAACAACTATATATAAATAGATATATACATATACATTAATTTGATAATATTATTTGAAATAATATATGATTTAATTGTTGAAAATAAATATGAAAAATATTATTCGATGTAATGAAAACTATTATTATAAATATATAGATATATATTTATATATATAAATATGTATATAAATATTACTTGTAAATATATAAATTATATTAAATTCAATGGTTTAAAGATATATAATATATTTATTTAGTAGTTAAACTTGCTATTTAAAAACTCTTTATATATAGAAAAAGAATATATTAAAAATAAATGATTTCGAGTCTAATTAGTAAACGTCAGTAGCACTCGGTTGACGATTCGTTAGTTTTAATATAGATGTAACCCATGTTCATAAAGATTTAAAATAAAAGTTGAACTGTAAATTGTTTACGAAGATTTTAGATTTGTTAAAAATATTTTTATCATTTTTAGTTTAAATATTAGTACTCCGTACATATAAATTGGAACAGAAAATAAATAATTATCGAACCTTTTTTATCAGGTTTCAATCAGGTAATGAGTGAAATAATTAATTATGTTTAATCCAAAAATTTGGGATTTTTAGGAAGACTTTTATATTTTAACTGTTTAGCAATGAACACGATATACTTCCCATTGAAACTGTCGGTACAAAACACCAAACACATGATGGCTTTACTGTACTACTTGTTCCTTTCCTTCCCACTTGTTAAATTTAATTATTATTACCTTATTATTATTAATACTATAAGAATATGTAATTAATATATATATATATAATTCCATATATATATATATATATATGTGTATGCAGAGAATGAGAGTGATATCCACCATTCCACTCTCCTTGTTTCTATCATTAAAGAAAACCACCTTCATCATCTTAAACAATTATACGATCACCACCCCCATACTCTTATTTTGTTTCTAACTGTTTTCTGTTTTGATTCGAAAAATGTCACCACAAAACCACCACCACTGCAGCCACCGTCTGCTGCTGCTGTTGCAGTCTCTATCCGCCATCCTAAACCGCACCATGAACCACTCTAAGTCACCACAATACATCGTTAATTGCTGCTACTGTTTCTGTTACCTTTCTTTGTTCGAACAACCATCACCACCCTAATCACCACAGCCACCATCGGCCACCATCACTATGAACTCAAACCACCGTGAGTACCACCGTGAAACACCACTTTCTTTCCTCAATCTCTCTCCTATCTCTCTCTCTACTCTAGTTTGAGTGCCACTTGCTAACTACCTATCTTTTCTATATTTATATACATACATATAAATCTTACGCCACCGCTTAACCACGTCGAACCTAAACACTCAATCACTTGCTCGAGTATTTCTGTTTTATTTCGATAATTAAAACCACCCCTACGGTCACTAAGTTACAGCTCCCATCGATCATCTAGTGCTACTGTAACAATGATAAGTGATAAACGTTGATGATGAAGCAAAGTATCGATGATGATGAAAGTGTTGATAAGAGAAGGAAGAAGATGAACAGCGAGCTACTAGTAGGCTGCTGCTACTCGCATATACTTCTGTTTTTCCTGTTGCAATGAACAAATATGAAGATGATGGGGATACGTATTGATGATGATAGAAGTAGGTAATGAAAACAAAGATGTAAAAAGATAATGGTTATGGTGTGATAGATTATGATGATGAGGAATACTAGACGAGATTTAAGATGATGATAATAAAACACGAAATAAACATGACGATGATGATTATATGTGAACGATGAAGAAGAAGGAGTAATGGCAATATGCTTATTTTTAGGAAAGAAACAAATTTCGAATTAAAAGGTTTTTAAAGTTCTAGTTACGTTTACTAAATAGAAAAGCAAGACAGCTCAGTCGGTTTGGGTGTATGTTTGTGAAACAAGAGGTCCTAGGTTCGAACCCAGACCACTGCAATATTTTTTTAGTATTAAGAGGAGCTGTTGGGCCGTGAATAGTAATTGGGCCGAAATAATAGGTTGCCATGTTGGTCCGACTAGGTGTTGGGTTTAGATAATTGGGTCGTACATAAATTAAATGATTAGGAGTTGCTGTTGGGCTAATGATTTAATTGGGCCGTAAACTAGTTTGAGTGTTGAGCCTGGTTCTAGTTGCTGTTGGGATGTTAGTTAAAGAAGAAACCAAAATATTAGCTAAATATATATAAGTTGGGAGTTAAGACAAAAAGACTGATCAGAGTAGATGGTTAAGGGCGATGTTGGGGAGCGAGAAGTCGCGTGTTCAAGTCCCGTCTAGAGTATTTTTTTTAGACAAAGCTATGAGGGTATACACAATTACTTTTATTATTATTATTATTATTATTATTATTATTATTATTATTATTATTATTATTATTATTATTATTATTATTATTATTATTATTATCATAATTAGTATTATTGTTTTTCATTATTATTATTAGTATTATTAATATATCAAATGAAGATTTACTATATAAAAATATATTTATGACATAAAACCTAACCCTATTAATACTTTTATAATAAATGTTAATTATCTATATAAAGATAAATATATCTAATTAAGTTATTAATAAAACATAATAACAAATAGAATCACTAATAATATATAATTGTTCGATTACCATTACATGTATTAATATACATGATTGAATATAGGTTCGGGAATCCGAGGCCAACCTTGCATTGTTCAGTTGTGTACTGTCGTTATATGTATTTTTACTACAAAATACATTAGGTGAGTTTCATTTACTCCCTTTTTACTCTTTACATTTTTGGGGCTGAGAATACATGCAAATGTTTTATTAACTGTTTTACAATAATTATATGCGTGAGTTTCATTATTCCCTTTTTAAATGCTTTTGCAATATATATTTTTGAGACTGAGAATACATGCGCTGCTTTTATAAATGCTTTACGAAATAGACACAAGTGATCGAAACTACATTCTATGGTTGGATTATTAAACCGAATATGCCCCTTTTTATTAAGTCTGGTAATCTAAGAATTAGGGAACAGACACCCTAATTGACGCGAACTCTAAAGATAGATCTATCGGGCCCAACAAGCCCCATCCAAAGTACCGGATGCTTTAGTACTTTGAAATTTATATCATGTCCGAAGGAGGATCCCGGAATGATGGGGATATTCTTATATGCATATTGTTAATGTCGGATACCAGTTGTTCAATCCATATGAATGATTTTTATCTCTATGTATGGGATGTGTATTGAAATATGAAATCTTGTGGTCTATTAAAGTTATGAAATGATTATTTATGTTAAACTAATGAACTCACCAACCTTTTGGTTGACACTTGAAAGCATGTTTATTCTCAGGTACGAAAGAAATCTTCCGCTGTGCATTTGCTCATTTTAGGAATATTACTTGGAGTCAATCATGACATATTTCAAAAGACGTTGCATTCGAGTTGTTGAGTTTGTCAAGATTATTATTAAGTATATTATAGTTGGATATATTATAAAATGGTATGCACGCCGTCAACTTATGATGTAATGAAAGATTGTCTTTTCAAAAACGAATGCAATGTTTGTAAAATGTATCATATAGAGGTCAAGTACCTCGCGATGTAATCAACTGTTGTGAATCGTTTATGATCGATATGGACTTCGTCCGGATGGATTAGGACGGGTCTCTACAGTTGGTATCAGAGCGGTGGTCTTAGTGAACCAGGTCTTGCATTAGTGTGTCTAACTGATAATCGTTAGGATGCATTAGTAAGTCTGGACTTCAACCGTGTCTGCATGTCAAAAGTTTTGCTTATCATTTCTAGTCGGAAATCATCTGCTTACCATCCTTAGGAAATTACCTGCTTATCATCCTTAGTCTAGACACATCTTATTGCATTGATTGCATGATTAGTGTATAGACAAAATTCATATCTTAGCATATCTGCTAATTCATATCTAAGCGTATCTGTTATAGTAAACTTTTCCTGACATTTTTCGTAGATTCCTCCGTAACTTACGAGATTTTAGTATAATATATGTATATGTAAATTATGTATTGCAGGATACTAATCTACATCCTATAATCTATTTCTTATCGAAAATCCTTCATCTGATCGTACGAGATGAATCCCTCAAATAGATCGAGTCCCTCGGATTCCGACAGTTATTCCGATAGTTATCGCGACAGTTATTCAGAATGGATAGTCATCTAAGCTCCGGAAGCAACGACACCAGAATGAATCAACCAATCATCCATCCCCAATTCATCTAATGGATTTATAGTTGACTTAATCAATGGAGACGCGCAGAAGGCGATCCCATCCACTAACCGAATTCACCTTTTGGTGAAGAACCTGAAGCACTTACCGACAAACCTGTTCGTAACACCATTTCACCCTCATTTCCCAAATATCTCGCAACGACTATATCATAACTCAGATTCTAAACCTTATTCATCCGCTCATTTCGACCGACAATCATCCCGGGGTAATCGAAGAAGTCAACGAGCTTCGCGCCCGAGTAATCAATTTAGAGAACATGGTGCAAAACTTACCAGCTTCAGCAACATCACCGGCATCAACAGAACCATCATTAACAACACCAGTACCATCAACAATCCATGCCTCGACATCTCATTCTGTACCTCGAATATAATTATTGTTCTACGAATCGTTCTACATCATTTATCTTCGTTCGACATGGTGATTATGTAATCTCTAATATGTTAGAGATTATATATTCTTGTTCTAACAATAAATCAAATGAGTTTAATATCATATTGACTCATTAAATCCATGATTACATCTGAAGAAAATATATATGTATATATGTTTTCGAAAAGATTGTAATTAAAAATTCTTTTGTACAAACTATTAATGGTGAAAATATTTTAACGGGTAGGTAATACCCGAGGAATATTTAAAATTCACATTAATAAGTTACACTGTATATTCTTCGAATATGATTTAACAGTTATTCACTATCCTATTTACAACCACCGAGATACGTATCCGTTCACCAAAGAATAACTATTTTCATTCAAATTCAATTTCATATTTGGATTTTGACCTATCAGAATCCAACAAGTGGCATAATGAAGAAATAATGGACACAATAAAAATTGATTAGAAACAGACTAATTAACAATATTAAATTTTATTAAGAAACCACGCTAACAAAATCCTAGCTAACTGTTCCTAGCTAACTGTTAATTCCGTATTACATTTTATTTATCGCAATTTAATTATCGCAATTTATTTTATCGCAATTTATATTCTCGCAATTTTATTTATTGTCATTTAATTTCTGTTATTTACTTTACGCACTTTATTTATCGTCATTTAATTTCTGTTATTTATTTTACACACTTTAAATATCGGGACACGCATACAAGGTTTTGACATATCATATCAACACATCTATATATATTATTTGGAATCACCATAGACACTCTATATGCAGTAATGATCGAGTTCTCTATACAGGGTTGAGGTTGATTCTATAATAATATATATACTTTGAGTTGTGATCGAGTCTGAGACGTATACGGGTCACGACATGTATTAATTAATTCGAATATTATATATTAAACTATATATATGAATTATTGGACTGTCAACTGTGGACTATCGACTGTGGACTAATAAGATTGGACAATTAAAAATGAATTAAAATATTGATTATAACATATGAAACTAAACAATTCTTCAAGTTTGCCACTTGATTTCATCTTAAACTTCATTTGTATCTTGACGATTCTAATTTGCGTTCAAAACTTTCATGATTCTTGAAAACACCTCAATCGATAGGATGAATCAATAGCACTTCATCTACGAAAGGAAAGATTTATGCATATAGTTATGCACCTGAGAAACTCTCGGCAACTGAGTAAAAGTTTAACACGTAGCCGCGTCAGATCCTTTGGCATTTATTAGCAAAAATAACTTTGCGATCCCTTTTCAAGGTAGCAAATTTTGTCACAGCTTCAGCAAATCAACTTCGACTTTTCGTTCTAAACAACCTTATTATAACCTTGATATATACGTATGCTCTTTTGTTGCCACCGGGAACCTTTTATATTCCATCATATTACCAGCAGACGTACCAGCAACCTCGTTGCTCCTTGACTTAAATCTCTTCGACAAATCACTATATTTATCTATTGAAGTCTTATCATGTACTCATCTGCATCTTGTAACAAGAATTGTCATACCAATTACCTGGAATCAGCAAATCTGTATTGTGAGTCTCGCAACATTTCCACATCAACAGTTATATGTATCCATATAACATTTATCTCTTAGAACTATGATCTTTCATTCTGAAATTCTGAAAAGCACTCAGTCTTCAAATCAATACTCTGAATGTTGAAAAAGCTGAATGAAGCAGCAGAAACCGTAGACAACCGTAAACGACCTTAATCATCGGAAGTTTGATGATAAAGAATAATATGTTGGAAAAGCTCTGAAATGTTGGAACCGGAAAACGGATAGAGTTAACCATGACGGAGACCAAGGACAAATACAAGGACCATACCCTACATTCAAAGAATCCAAATAATTCTGGATCCATTGAAATCTTTAGAGATTATCTTGCCCCGAAGTCATGTTAAAATCTTGCGGAAAATCTTTCTCCATCAACCATCGAACTTAGAAATTCCAAAATATCATCATCAATATCTTCGATATTTCTGAGGATATTTTCATAAATATTCTCGTCCGAAATTATATACCTCTTCGTGCTTCCTGTGTATCATATATTGGAAACATTCAATAGAAAATTTAGTACCGAAAAGCAGATTATGCAAAACTATGAAGAAAGTCGTGGACAAATCACAAAGAATAAGTTTGACTTCAAAGAATCTAAATGATTGAATGTCTGCTAAAGTCTTTAGTGAATATCTTGCTCCTTACTCTAAACCCTTGCAGACAATAGTTTCTATCATCCTCTGATCTTAGATATTTCGAGATATTATCATATCTTTCATTATAAATATCCTCCATATTTCTGAAGATATTTTTATAACTATTCTTATCTGAAATCATTAATCTTTTGGTGCTATCAGTATTACATCATATAGAAACTATTAGTTTCTATATTCTGTAAACTTTCAAGCTTAAAAATATGAATGTTATTGAAGTAATATTGGGAACTAATGCATGAGTTAGTATAATATAATGACACTTGATCAACGTGATTATATTATAGTAAGTCATGCTGAGTTTTTAAATGGAACATGATGATTCACAGATTATAACGTCATCATGTGACATGTTGTAGTGACCCGAACTTTTCCATGTTTATATATATTAATTGAGATTGATATTTACATGATTAAATGTTTCCAACATGTTAAGCAATCAAACTTGTTAAGACTTTATTAATTGAAATATGTTTCATATAGACAATTGACCACCCAAGTTGACTGGTGATTCAGGAACGTTAAAACTTGTAAAAACTATATGATGACATATATATGGATATATATATAGTAAACATGATACTATGATAAGTAAACATATCATTAAGTATATTAACAATGAACTACATATGTAAAAACAAGACTACTAACTTAATGATTTTTAAACGAGACATATATGTAACGATTATCGTTGTAAAGACATTTAATGTATATATATCATATTAAGAGATATTCATACATGATAATATCATGATAATATAATAATTTAAAATCTCATTTGATATTATAAACATTGGGTTAACAACATTTAACAAGATCGTTAACCTAAAGGTTTCAAAATAACACTTACATGTAACGACTAACGATGACTTAACGACTCAGTTAAAATGTATATACATGTAGTGTTTTAATATGTATTTATACACTTTTGAAAGACTTCAATACACTTATCAAAATACTTCTAATTAAAAAAAATGCTTACAATTACATCCTCGTTCAGTTTCATCAACAATTCTACTCGTATGCACCCGTATTCGTACTCGTACAATACACAGCTTTTAGATGTATGTACTATTGGTATATACACTCCAATGATCAGCTCTTAGCAGCCCATGTGAGTCACCTAACACATGTGGGAACCATCATTTGGCAACTAGCATGAAATATCTCATAAAATTACAAAAATATGAGTAATCATTCATGACTTATTTACATGAAAACAAAATTACATATCCTTTATATCTAATCCATACACCAACAACCAAAAACACCTACAAACACTTTCATTCTTCAATTTTCTTCATCTAATTGATCTCTCTCAAGTTCTATCTTCAAGTTCTAAGTGTTCTTCATAAATTCCAAAAGTTCTAGTTTCATAAAATCAAGAATACTTTCAAGTTTGCTAGCTCACTTCCAATCTTGTAAGGTGATCATCCAACCTCAAGAAATCTTTGTTTCTTACAGTAGGTTATCATTCTAATACAAGGTAATAATCATATTCAAACTTTGGTTCAATTTCTATAACTATAACAATCTTATTTCAAGTGATGATCTTACTTGAACTTGTTTTCGTGTCATGATTTTGCTTCAAGAACTTCGAGCGATCCAAGGATCCATTGAAGCTAGATCCATTTTTCTCTTTTCCAGTAGGTTTATCCAAGGAACTTAAGGTAGTAATGATGTTCATAACATCATTCTATTCATACATATAAAGCTATCTTATTCGAAGGTTTAAACTTGTAATCACTAGAACATAGTTTAGTTAATTCTAAACTTGTTCGCAAACAAAAGTTAATCCTTATAACTTGACTTTTAAAATCAACTAAACACATGTTCTATATCTATATGATATGCTAACTTAATGATTTAAAACCTGGAAACACGAAAAACACCGTAAAACCGGATTTACGCCGTCGTAGTAACACCGCGGGCTGTTTTGGGTTAGTTAATTAAAAACTATGATAAACTTTGATTTAAAAGTTGTTATTCTGAGAAAATGATTTTTATTATGAACATGAAACTATATCCAAAAATTATGGTTAAACTCAAAGTGGAAGTATGTTTTCTAAAATGGTCATCTAGACGTCGTTCTTTCGACTGAAATGACTACCTTTACAAAAATGACTTGTAACTTATTTTTCCAACTATAAACCTATACTTTTTCTGTTTAGATTCATAAAATAGAGTTCAATATGAAACCATAGCAATTTGATTCACTCAAAACGGATTTAAAATGAAGAAGTTATGGGTAAAACAAGATTGGATAATTTTTCTCATTTTAGCTACGTGAAAATTGGTAACAAATCTATTCCAACCATAACTTAATCAACTTGTATTGTATATTATGTAATCTTGAGATACCACAGACACGTATACAATGTTTCGACCTATCATGTCGACACATCTATATATATTTCGGAACAACCATAGACACTCTATATGTGAATGTTGAAGTTAGCTATACAGGGTTGAGGTTGATTCCAAAATATATATAGTTTGAGTTGTGATCAATGCTGAGATACGTATACACTGGGTCGTGGATTGATTCAAGATAATATTTATCGATTTATTTCTGTACATCTAACTGTGGACAACTAGTTGTAGGTTACTAACGAGGACAGCTGACTTAATAAACTTAAAACATCAAAATATATTAAAAGTGTTGTAAATATATTTTGAACATACTTTGATATATATGTATATATTGTTATAGGTTCGTGAATCAACCAGTGGCCAAGTCTTACTTCCCGACGAAGTAAAAATCTGTGAAAGTGAGTTATAGTCCCACTTTTAAAATCTAATATTTTTGGGATGAGAATACATGCAGGTTTTATAAATGATTTACAAAATAGATACAAGTACGTGAAACTACATTCTATGGTTGAATTATCGAAATTGAATATGCCCCTTTTTATTAAGTCTGGTAATCTAAGAATTAGGGAACAGACACCCTAATTGACGCGAATCCTAAAGATAGATCTATTGGGCCTAACAAACCCCATCCAAAGTACCGGATGCTTTAGTACTTCGAAATTTATATCATATCCGAAGGGTGTCCCGGAATGATGGGGATATTCTTATATATGCATCTTGTTAATGTCGGTTACCAGGTGTTCACCATATGAATGATTTTTATCTCTATGTATGGGATGTGCATTGAAATATGAAATCTTGTGGTCTATTATTATGATTTGATATATATAGGTTAAACCTATAACTCACCAACATTTTTGTTGACGTTTTAAGCATGTTTATTCTCAGGTGATTATTAAGAGCTTCCGCTATCGCATACTTAAATAAGGACGAGATTTGGAGTCCATGCTTGTATGATATTGTGTAAAAACTGCATTCAAGAAACTTATTTTGTTGTAACATATTTGTATTGTAAACCATTATGTAATGGTCGTGTGTAAACAGGATATTTTAGATTATCATTATTTGATAATCTACGTAAAGCTCTTTAAACCTTTATTTATGAAATAAAGGTTATGGTTTGTTTTAAAAATGAATGCAGTCTTTGAAAAACGTCTCATATAGAGGTCAAAACCTCGCAACGAAATCAATTAATATGGAACGTTTTTAATCAATAAGAACGGGACATTTCACATGTTACGTAACTCTTTCATTCTGATTAACTTCTGAACATATCAAGAAAATATATTCTTGATAGTTCTATTCTCAGTGACTCTGGTAATTTGACAAATCAAATCGTGTTATTACGTTCTTTCTTGTTTAGAACATTATATTCATTCGAAACTCCATACTTACGAATTCTGGACCATTACAAGAGGTGTCCAATCGTAAAAAGAAGAAACGAATGGACAAAGCTCCAAAAGAAATAGAAATTGGAATATAAATCGCCGCAAAGAGGAAGGAGTATTAACTATGGATGACAATGATTATAGAAAACAGATATAGGGACATTGAAATATAAGGAAAGATATAAAGCCCGATAACAACACCTAAATTACAAACCGTGTATATCAATGTTTATCGCAACATAAAGACAAGGGAGAATTATAAGTACTATAACCCCAAGGGCAAAGTAGAAGTAAGCAGATTCCTCTGGTGGAAGTTGGAAAAGAAGAATAATTATTGCGATAATAAGGATGAGGACAAGGATCAGAACCGGATTAAGCATTATTATAATCTTTTGGATATATGAACTGAGAAAGAAGGCATAGAAGTGGTGGAAACTAATGGAACAAAAAAGTAAATTTATAAGGGAAATATCAGACGGAGAAATCGAGGCAGATCACCGTATTTAATTATAGAGATTTTAATTTTCTTACTCGCCGAAGAATCAAATCTTTTAGATTTCGAAGATTTTCTCTAAATCCCTTGAATTTCGGAATTCAACCAAGGCAATGTCAAAAGTTAAGACGCGCCTTATTTTCTAAATTCAAACCTGACTACGTCAAAAGTTAAAAACAAATCTTTGTTTCTCATTTCATTCATTTGTGATAGCTTCATTTGTACTCTTCGAATAATCGAATTATTTATCCTTATTACTCAATGGTAATAAAAACTCTATTTATCAGCTCATATGAGTCATGAAAACATACTTATTGTTAGCCATGACGATCCCACTCAAATTTCGAGACGAAATTTCTTTAACGGGTAGGTACTGTGATGACCCGGAAATTTCTGATCAAATTTAAACTTAATTCTTATATGATTCCGACACGATAAGTAAAGTCTATAATGTTGAGTCTCAAAAACTTTGAACTGTTTTGTATATTCAATTGACCTTCGACCATTCTCAACGATTCACGAACAACTATATATAAATAGATAGATACATATACATTAATTTGATAATATTATTTGAAATAATATATGATTTAATTGTTAAAAATAAATATGAAAATATTATTCGATGTAATGAAAACTATTATTATAAATATATAGATATATATTTATATATATAAATATGTATATAAATATTACTTGTAAATATATAAATTATATTAAATTCAATGGTTTAAAGATATATAATATATTTATTTAGTAGTTAAACTTGCTATTTAAAAACTCTTTATATATAGAAAAAGAATATATTAAAAATAAATGATTTCGAGTCTAATTAGTAAACGTCAGTAGCACTCGGTTGACGATTCGTTAGTTTTAATATAGATGTAACCCATGTTCATAAAGATTTAAAATAAAAGTTGAACTGTAAATTGTTTACGAAGATTTTAGATTTGTTAAAAATATTTTTATCTTTTTTAGTTTAAATATTAGTACTCCGTACATATAAATTAGAACAGAAAATAAATAATTATCGAACCTTTTTTATCAGGTTTCAATCAGGTAATGAGTGAAATAATTAATTATGTTTAATCCAAAAATTTAGGATTTTTAGGAAGACTTTTATATTTTAACTGTTTAGCAATGGACACGATACACTTCCCATTGAAACTGTCGGTACAAAACACCAAACACATGATGGCTTCACTGTACTACTTGTTCCTTTCCTTCCCACTTGTTAAATTTAATTATTATTACCTTATTATTATTAATACTATAAGAATATGTAATTAATATATATATATATATATATATATATATATATATATATATATATATATATATATATATATATATATATATATATATATATATATATATATATATGCAGAGAATGAGAGTGATATCCACCATTCCACTCTCCTTATTTCTATCATTAAAGAAAACCACCTTCATCACCTTAAACAATTATACGATCACCACCCCCATACTCTTATTCTGTTTCTAACTGTTTTCTGTTTTGATTCAAAAAACCCCACCACAAAACCACCACCACTGCAGCCACCGTCTGCTGCTGCTGTTGCAGTCTCTATCCGCCATCCTAAACCGCACCATGAATCACTCTAAGTCACCACAATTCATCGTGAATTGCTGCTACTATTTCTGTTACCTTTCCTTGTTCGAACAACCATCACCACCCTAATCACCACAGCCACCATCGGCCACCATCACTATGAACTCAAACCACCGTGAGTACCACCGTGAAACACCACTTTCTTTCCTCAATCTCTTTCCTATCTCTCTCTCTCTACTCTAGTTTGAGTGCCACTTGCTAACTACCTATCTTTTCTATATTTATATACATACATATAATCTTACGCCACCGCTTAACCACGTCGAACCCAAACACTCAATCACTTGCTCGAGTATTTCTGTTTTGTTTCGATAATTAAAACCACCCCTACGGTCACTAAGTTACAGCTCCCATCGATCATCTAGTGCTACTGTTACAGTGATAAGTGATAAACGTTGATGATGAAGCAAAGTATCGATGATGATGAAAGTGTTGATAAGAGAAGGAAGAAGATGAACAGCGAGCTACTAGTAGGCTGCTGCTACTCGCATATACTTCTATTTTTTCCAGTTGTAACGAACAAATATGAAGATGATGGGGATACGTATTGATGATGATAGAAGTAGGTAATGAAAACAAAGATGTAAAAAGATAATGGTTACGGTGTGATAGATGATGATGATGAGGATTAGTAGACGAGATTTAAGATGATGATAATAAAACACGAAATAAACATGACGATGATGATTATATGTGAACGATGAAGAAGAAGGAGTAATGGCAATATGCTTATTTTTAGGAAAGAAACAAATTTCGAATTAAAAGGTTTTTAAATTTCTAGTTACGTTTACTAAACAGAAAAGTAAGACAGCTCAGTCGGTTTGGGTGTATGTTTGTGAAACAAGAGGTCCTATGTTCGAACCCAGACCACTGCAATATTTTTTTAGTATTAAGAGGAGCTGTTGGGCCGTGAATAGTAATTGGGTCGAAATAATAGGTTTCCATGTTGGCCCGACTAGGTGTTGGGTTTAGATAATTGGGCCGTACATAAATTAAATGATTAGGAGTTATTGTTGGGCTAATGATTTAATTGGGCCGTAAACTAGTTTGAGTGTTGAGCCTGGATCTAGTTGATGTTGGGATGTTAGTTAAAGAAGAAACCGAAATATTAGCTAAATAGATATAAGTTGGGAGTTAAGACAAAAAGACTGATCAGAGTAGATGGTTAAGGGCGATGTTGGGGAGCGAGAGGTCACGTGTTCAAGTCCCGTCTAGAGTATTTTTTTTTAGACAAAGCTATGAGGGTATACACAATTACTTTTATTATTATTATTATTATTATTATTATTATTATTATTATTATTATTATTATTATTATTATTATTATTATTATTATTATTATTATTATTATTATTATTATTATTATCATAATTAGTATTATTTTTTTTTCATTATTATTATTAGTATTATTAATATATCAAATGAAGATTTACTATATAAAAATATATTTATGACATAAAACCTAACCCTATTAATACTTTTATAATAAATGTTAATTATCTATATAAAGATAAATATATCTAATTAAGTTATTAATAAAACATAATAACAAATAGAATCACCTATAATATATAATTGTTCGATTACCATTACATGTATTAATATACATGATTGAATATAGGTTCGGGAATCCGAGGCCAACCTTGCATTGTTCAGTTGTGTAATGTCGTTATATGTATTTTTACTACAAAATACATTAGGTGAGTTTCATTTACTCCCCTTTTACTCTTTACATTTTTGGGGCTGAGAATACATGCAAATGTTTTATTAACTGTTTTACAATAATTATATGCGTGAGTTTCATTATTCCCTTTTTAAATGCTTTTGCAATATATATTTTTGGGACTGAGAATACATGCGCTGCTTTTATAAATGCTTTACGAAATAGACACAAGTGATCGAAACTACATTATATGGTTGGATTATTAAACCGAATATGCCCCTTTTTATTAAGTCTGGTAATCTAAGAATCAGGGAACAGACACCCTAATTGACGCGAACTCTAAAGATAGATCTATCGGGCCCAACAAGCCCCATCCAAAGTACCGGATGCTTTAGTACTTCGAAATTTATATCATGTCCGAAGGAGGATCCCGGAATGATGGGGATATTCTTATATGCATATTGTTAATGTCGGTTACCAGGTGTTCAATCCATATGAATGATTTTTATCTCTATGTATGGGATGTGTATTGAAATATGAAATCTTGTGGTCTATTAAAGTTATGAAATGATTATTTATGTTAAACTAATGAACTCACCAACCTTTTGGTTGACACTTGAAAGCATGTTTATTCTCAGGTACGAAAGAAATCTTCCGCTGTGCATTTGCTCATTTTTGGAATATTACTTGGAGTCAATCATGACATATTTCAAAAGATGTTGCATTCGAGTTGTTGAGTTTGTCAAGATTATTATTAAGTATATTATAGTTGGATATATTATAAAATGGTATGCACGCCGTCAACTTACGATGTAATGAAAGATTGTCTTTTCAAAAACGAATGCAATGTTTGTAAAATGTATCATATAGAGGTCAAGTACCTAGCGATGTAATCAACTGTTGTGAATCGTTTATGATCGATATGGACTTCATCCGAATGGATTAGGACGGGTCTCTATAATTTGTGATATCTACAAGACCAAATATGTTACCAATGACGCTTTTAAGTTAAGGGCATTCCCCTTTACACTTCAAGGAGATGCGAAAGCTTAGTTAAGGAATTTACCACCCGATTCTATTAGGACTTTTCAAGATTTAACCGATGCATTTATCAATCACTTATTCCCACCTTCAAAGGTGGAACGACTTCAAATGGAAATTAATGGATTCACCCAACATTGTGATGAGTCTTTGTATGATGCGTAGGTACGTTTCAAGAAGATGCTACGAGCTTGCCCACCACACGGTTTGACTAAGAAGGAGTACATCAACACGTTCTACCGGGGTACTAATGCTTTGACTAAACAATATCTTGATTCCTCCTCAGGTGGAGTGTTTATGTATAAATCACCAAATGCTGCTGAAGTTTTGTTAGAAGACATCTCGGTTAATACATACGAATGGGCACCTTCACCTCGAGATTTCACAAGGAAAAGTGTAGCATAAGTAAAGAGTTATAATGGGCATGTCACACTTGCAAGCTTGAACAATAAATTTCAAATGTGTTGGAAAGAGTTGAAAAAGCTACAACAATCGATAGTCGTAATGCAAGTAGGTTGTCAACGATGCGAGGGCCGACATCTCATGAAGACTTGTCCCCAAATTAATCAATGCAACTATATTGATCTAGATGACATTCCCATGAATTCGGATGCTCATGTCAACTATGTGAGTAATCAAAACTATCAACGAGGTGGAATATCAAACCAAGGCTACTACAATCCTAATCAAAAGCAAGTCTCATTCGACAATCAAACCAATACACCACCCGGATTTACAAACCAAAACCAAAACCGAAACCAAAGTTACAACCCGAATTATAACCAAAACCAAAGCAACAACTTCCAATACCAAAACCAACAACCTTACAACAATCAACCTTATAACAACCAATCCAATCCAAATTATCAAAACAACCAAGGTTATAGTTGTAGTGACCCGAACTTTTTCATGTTTATATATATATTAAATGAAATTGTTATTTACATGATTAAGTGTTTCCAACATGTTAAGCAATCAAACTTGTTAAGACTTGATTAATTGAAATAGGTTTCATATAGACAATTGACCACCCAAGTTGACCGGTGATTCACGAACCTTAAAACTTGTAAAAACTATACGATGACATATATATGGTTATATATATAGTTAACATGATTTTATTATAATTATGTATCTCATTAGGTATTTTAACAATGAGTTATATACATAAAAATGAGACTATTAATTTAAGAAACTCGAAAACGATATATATAACGATTATCGTTATAACAACGTCTTACTAGGTACATATGAATCATATTAAGATATTGATACACTTGGTTAATTATGTTAAATGATAAGTAAATATATTATTAAGTGTATTAACAATGAAATACATATGTAAAAATAAGACTACTAACTTAATGATTTCGAAACGAGACATATATGTAACGATTATCGTTGTAACGACATTTAACTGTATATATATATCATACTAAGATATATTATATATCATAATATCATGATAATATAACAATTTAACATCTCATTTGTTATAATAAACAATGGGTTAACAACATTCAACAAGATCGTTAACCTAAAGGTTTCAAAACAACATTTACATGTAACGACTAACGATGACTTAACGACTCAGTTAAAATGTATATACATGTAGTGTTTTAATATGTATTCATACACTTTTGAAAGACTTCAAGACACTTATCAAAATACTTCTACTTAACAAAAATTCTTACAATTACAACCTCGTTCAGTTTCATCAACAATTCTACTCGTATGCACCCGTATTCGTACTCGTACAATACACAGCTTTTAGATGTATGTACTATTGGTATATACACTTCAATGATCAGCTCTTAGTAGCCCATGTGAGTCACCTAACACATGTGGGAACCATCATTTGGCAACTAGCATGAAATATCTCATAAAATTACAAAAATAAGAGTAATCATTCATGACTTATTTACATGAAAACAAAATTATATATCCTTTATATCTAATCCATACACCAACGACCAAAAACACCTACAAACACTTTCACTCTTCAATTTTCTTCATCTAATTGATCTCTCTCAAGTTCTATCTTCAAGTTCTAAGTGTTCTTCATAAATTCCAAAAGTTCTAGTTTCATAAAATCAAGAATACTTCCAAGATTGCAAGTTTACTTCCAAGTTTTCTAAATCCATTCCAAGTAATCATCCAAGATCAAGAAACCTTTGTTACTTACAGTAGGTTATCTTTATAATACAAGGTAATAATCATATTCAAACTTTAATTCAATTTCTATAGCTATAACAATCTTATTTCGAGTGGAAATCTTACTTGAAATTGTTTTCGTGTCATGATTCTGCTTCAAGAACTTTCAAGCCATCCAAGGATCCTTTGAAGCTAGATACATTTTTCTCATTTCTAGTAGGTTTATCCAAGGAACTTGAAGTAGTAATTATGTTCATAACATCATTCGATTCATACATAAAAAGCTGTCTTATTCAACGTTATAAACTTGTAATCACTAGAACATAGTTTAGTTAATTCTAAACTTGTTGGCAAATAAAGTTAATCCTTCTAACTAGACTTTTAAAATCAACTAAACACATGTTCTATATCTATATGATATGCTAACTTAATGATTTAAAACTCGGAAACATGATAAACACCATAAAACTGGATATACGCCGTCGTAGTAAAACCGGTGGCTGTTTTGGTTGGGATAATTAAAAGCTAAGAAGAACTTTGATTTAAAAGCTATACTTATAGAAAAATGATTTTTCTTATGAACATGAAACTATATCCAAAAATCATGGTTAAACTCAAAGTGAAAGTATGTTTTTCAAAATAGTCATCAAGATGTCGTTCTTTCGACGGAAATGACTACCTCTTTCAAAAACGACTTGTAACTTGTATTTTTGACAATAAACTTATACTTTTTCTGTTTAGATTCATAAATTTAAGTTCAATACTAAACCGTGGCCACTGGAATCACTCAAAACGGATTAGAAACGAAGAAATGGGTAGTAAAACAAGATTGATAAAAACTACTCATTTTACCTACGTGAAAGTTAGTAATTAATCTATTCCAACCATAACCTAATCAACTTATATTGTATATTATGTAATCTTGAGATACCATATACACGTATACAATGTTTCGACCTATCATGTCGACCCATCTATATATATATATATATATTGCGGAACAACCATAGACACTCTATATGTAAATGTTGGAGTTAGCTATACAGGGTTGAGGTTGATTCCAAAATATATATATATAGTTTGAGTTGTGATCAATACTGACATACGTATACACTGGGTCGTGGATTGATTCAAGATAATATTTATCGATTTATTTCTGTACATCTAACTGTGGACAACTAGTTGTAGGTTTACTAATGAGGACAACTGACTTAATAAACTTAAAACATCAAAATGTATTAAAAGTGTTGTAAATATATTTTGAACATACTTTGATATATATGTATATATTGTTATAGGTTCGTGAATCAACCAGTGGCCAAGTCTTACTTCCCGACGAAGTAAAAATCTGTGAAAGTGAGTTATAGTCCCACTTTTAAAATCTAATATTTTTGAGATGAGAATACATGCAGGTTTTATAAATGATTTACAAAATAGACACAAGTACGTGAAACTACATTCTATGGTTGAATTATCGAAATCGAATATGCCCCTTTTTATTAAGTCTGGTAATCTAAGAATTAGGGAACAGACACCCTAATTGACGCGAATCCTAAAGATAGATCTATTGGGCCCAACAAGCCCCATCCAAAGTACCGGATGCTTTAGTACTTCGAAATTTATATCATATCCGAAGGGTGTCCCGAAATGATGGGGATATTCTTATATATGCATCTTGTTAATGTCAGTTACCAGGTGTTCACCATATGAATGATTTTTATCTCTATGTATGGGATGTGTATTGAAATATGAAATCTTGTGGTCTATTGTTACGATTTGATATATATAGGTTAAACCTATAACTCACCAACATTTTTGTTGACGTTTAAAGCATGTTTATTCTCAGGTGAATGCTAAGAGCTTCCGCTGTTGCATACTAAAATAAGGACAAGATTTGGAGTCCATGTTTGTATGATATTGTGTAAAAACTGCAGTCAAGAAACTAATTTCAATGTAACATATTTGTATTGTAAACCATTATGTAATGGTCGTGTGTAAACAGGATATTTTAGATTATCATTATTTGATAATCTACGTAATGCTTTTGAAACCTTTATTGATAAAATAAAGGTTATGGTTGTTTTAAAAATGAATGCAGTCTTTGAAAAACGTCTCATATAGAGGTCAAAACTTCGCAACGAAATCAATTAATATGGAACGTTTATAATCAATATGAACGGGACATTTCAGTTGGTATCTGAGCGTTGGTCTTAGAGAACCGGAAAATTTGCATTAGTGTGTCTTATCGAGTTTGTTAGGATGCATTAGTGAGTCTGGACTTCGACCGTGTTTTCTTTAAAAATGATTGCTTAACATTTTTGTTGGAAACTATATATTATTAACATGTATATATTATGTGATATATTAATCTCTTAACATGTTTGATATTATGTGATAGATGTCTACCTCTAGCACAAATCCCATTGACTCACCTAATAATAACGAAGAGTCGAATATTTATTGGACTGATTCACAAGTTCCTGAAGAAGAACCGGAAGAAGAATCAGAACCGGAAGAAGAATCAGAACCGGAAGAGGAGGAACCGGAGGAGGAAATAGAACCGGTGGGGGAAATAATAAAACGGTTAAGTAAAAGAAAATCCTCAACCAACCGACCAAGGTTAATTATGGTCAATGGTGTTTCCGCCAAGGAAGCAAAATATTGGGAGGATTACCAATTCTCCGATGAATCGGATTCCGATGAGAATTCCGATGATGTTATAGAAATTACCCCAACTGAATTTAAAAAGGCAAAAGAAAATAATAAGGGAAAGGGCATAAAAATAGAGAAATCTAATTCCAACCCCGATGAACTTTATATGTATCGTCAACCCCCGAAGCCCTTAAGTTGTAACAATGATCCGGGAACCTCTAAACCACCAGGTTTTTCTAAACCGTTGTGGAAAATGACAGCTCGTATTAGGGGAACACCATATATCCCTAGAAACTTGGCAAAACGAACCAAAACTGAAGAAGAAGAAACGAGCGAGTCGAAATAAGATAGTTGTATTCGTGTGGTGTAATATATGTAATATAGTGTGCTTATGCTTTATGATATATGTAAAAATTGCTTGTATTAATAAGTATTTTTTTTTTATGAATCTAACTCTTGTCTATTTTACAGTATAAAAACACAAAATGGATAGACAACTCAATATTTTAATAGACCTACCCGGAGACATGATTGATGAAATCTTGTCTAGAGTCGGTCAGAATTCTTCGGCACAACTATTTACGGCGAAATCAGTTTGTAAGACATTCGAAGAACGTTCCAAGAATGTCTTGGTTTATAAGAGACTTTCGTTTGAAAGATGGAGGATATCACATTGGGAAACCCATAAGTTACGATGTGTTTACTTTGACGCATATATTGCGGGGAACCCAAATGCTATTTTACGCAACGGGTTAAGAAATTATTTTGACTCAATGTATCCAAATATAGGACTTCATGATTTAGAAAAAGCGGCTAACATGCAACATAAAGAAGCATGCTATGCTTACGGGTTAGTAATGTTCGCTTCTCACCAAAGTGAGAAAAAGAACATCGGGCTACAACTATTAAACAAAATGTTCCCACAAGTGACGGAGTCAGAAATTGGGGTAAGAAATGAGGTTTTTAGGTTATTACGAGACTGTTGGTCATTACGTAACCCTCGTCCCTTTGACGACGTTACAACACGCTGTCTTATCAACGGCCATAACGGTTATGTTCCACAAGACCAAGGATGGGAAGTAGTCCTAGTAAAACCAGAATGCATGACTTGTTTCTGGATGTATGAATTACGTGTCTTTATTGCCTTTGCTGAACGACTTGTGTACTAGCTAGAATTATCTTCACAACTATCTTGTATCAAAGTTATTGTGTGCTATATTTCATGCTTTATGTAAAATAAGCGGTATTGTAAGTTTGTAAAATATTGTATAAAAGTTTGAACGCGAAATATTATTATAATCAGTTTTTCATATAGAATTGTAGTAGTTGAATTGTATATTAGCTACTAAGTATGAACTTAACAGGTAGGTACTACCCGAATTTAAACTTATAAAACGCTAATATGAAGAAAAAGCTTTTATAAATGAGTTCATATTATGCTACTAAATACTATTAACTACTCTTAATATTCTATATGATTAACTTGTTCCATTTGACTATTTTGAAGGAAATGGCACCGACTACTCGACACACCGTGAATATGAATGAAGAGGAATTCCGTACTTTTCTAGCTTCAAACATAGCCGCAGTACAGGCTGCGCTACATAACAACAATAACCTTGGATCTAGCAGTACAGGAAATCGTGTAGGATGCACCTACAAAGAATTCACTGCCTGCAAACCTTTGGAATTTGATGGAACCGAAGGACCGATCGGATTGAAACGGTGGACCGAGAAGGTCGAATCGGTGTTTGCCATAAGTAAGTGTACTGAAGAGGACAAAGTGAAGTACGCTACGCATACCTTCACAGGTTCTGCGTTAACATGGTGGAATACCTATCTAGAGCAAGTGGGACAAGATGATGCGTATGCACTACCGTGGTCAGCATTCAAGCACTTGATGAACGAGAAGTACCGTCCCAGAACCGAGGTCAATAAGCTCAAGACAGAACTTAGAGGGTTACGAACCCAAGGATTTCATATTACCACGTACGAAAGACGATTCATAGAATTGTGCCTATTGTGTCCGGGAGCATTCGAAGATGAGGAAGAGAAGATCGACGCGTTTGTGAAAGGATTACCGGAAAGAATCCAAGAAGATATAAGTTCACACGAGCCCGCCTCTATACAACAGGCATGTAGAATGGCTCACAAACTAGTGAACCAGATTGAGGAAAGAATTAAAGAACAGACGGCTGAAGAGGCCAATGTGAAGCAAGTCAAAAGAAAGTGGGAGGAAAACGGTGATAAGAATCACCAATACAACAACAACAGCAATTACAATAATAATCGTAACAATTATCCCAACAATCGCAACATCAATCACAACTACAACAAATGGCCCAACAACAACAACAACAACAACAACAACAATAGCAACTACAACAATCATCCCAACAACAATAACAACCACAACAACAACAACAACAATCAGAAGCAGCTATGCCAAAGGTGTGAAAAGTATCACTCGGGGTTCTGAACCAAATTTTGCAACAAGTGTAAAAGAAATGGGCATAGCGCGGCGAAGTGTGAGGTCTACGGACCAGGGGTTAACAGAACGAAAGGAACAAATGGTGTCAGAACGAGTAATGGCGGAGCAAGTAGTGTCGGAGCAAGTTATGCCAATGTAGTTTGTTATAAATGTGGAAAACCGAGCCACATTATTAGAAATTTTCCGAACCAGGAGAACACGAATGGAAAAGGCCGCGGAAGAGTTTTCAATATTAATGAGGCAGAGGCACAGGAAGACCCGGAGCTTGTTACGGGTACGTTTCTTATTGACAATAAATCTGCTTACGTTTTATTTGATTCGGGTGCGGATAGAAGCTATATGAGTAGAGATTTTTGTGCTAAATTAAGTTGTCCATTGACACCGTTGGATAGTAAATTTTTACTCGAATTAGCAAACGGTAAATTAATTTCAGCAGATAATATATGCCGGAATCGAGAAATTAAACTGGGTAGCGAAATATTTAAGATTGATTTGATACCAGTCGAGTTAGGGAGTTTTGATGTAATAGTTGGCATGGACTGGTTGAAGAAGGTGAAAGCAGAGATCGTATGTTATAAAAATGCAATTCGCATTGTACGAGAAGAAGGAGAACCCTTAATGGTGTACGGAGAAAAGGGCAACATGAAGCTACATCTTATTAGTAATTTGAAGGCACAAAAACTAATAAGAAAAGGTTGCTATGCTGTTCTAGCACACGTCGAGAAAGTACAAACTGAAGAAAAGAGCATCAATGATGTTCCCGTCACAAAAGAATTTCCCGATTTATTTCCGAAAGAATTACCGGGATTACCCCCACATCAATCCGTTGAATTTCAAATAGATCTTGTACCAGGAGCTGCACCAATAGCTCGTGCTCCTTACAGACTCGCACCCAGCGAGATGAAAGAACTGCAAAGCCAATTACAAGAACTTTTAGAGCGTGGTTTCATTCAACCAAGCACATCACCGTGGGGAGCTCCTGTTTTGTTTGTCAAGAAGAAAGATGGTACATTTAGGTTGTGTATTGACTACACAGAGTTGAACAAACTTACCATCAAAAACCGTTATCCACTGCCGAGAATTGACGACTTATTTGATCAACTACAAGGCTCGTCTGTTTATTCAAAGATTGACTTACATTCCGGGTATCATCAAATGCGGGTGAAAGAAGATGATATTCCAAAGACTGCTTTCAGAACACATTACGGTCATTACGAGTTTATGGTCATGCCGTTTGGTTTAACTAATGCACCAGCTGTGTTCATGGACCTTATGAACCGAGTGTGTGGACCATACCTTGACAAGTTTGTCATTGTTTTCATTGATGACATACTTATTTACTTAAAGAATGACCAAGAACACGGTGAACATTTGAGAAAGGTGTTAGAAGTATTGAGGAAGGAAGAATTGTACGCTAAGTTTTCAAAGTGTGCATTTTGGTTGGAAGAAGTTCAATTCCTCAGTCACATAGTGAACAAAGAAGGTATTAAGGTGGATCCGGCAAAGATAGAAACTGTTGAAAAGTGGGAAACCCCGAAAACTCCGAAACACATACGACAGTTTTTAGGACTAGCTGGTTACTACAGAAGGTTCATCCAAGACTTTTCCAGAATAGCAAAACCCTTGACTGCATTAACGCATAAAGGGAAGAAATTTGAATGGAAGGATGAACAAGAGGAAGCGTTCCAGTTATTGAAGAAAAAGCTAACTACGGCACCTATATTGTCATTGCCTGAAGGGAATGATGATTTTGTGATTTATTGTGACGCATCAAAGCAAGGTCTCGGTTGTGTATTAATGCAACGAACGAAGGTGATTGCTTATGCATTTAGACAATTGAAGATTCATGAACAAAATTATACGACGCATGATTTGGAATTAGGCGCGGTTGTTTTTGCATTAAAGACTTGGAGGCACTACTTATATGGGGTCAAAAGTATTATATATACCGACCACAAAAGTCTTCAACACATATTTAATCAGAAACAACTGAATATGACTCAGCGTAGGTGGATTGAATTATTGAATGATTACGACTTTGAGATTCGTTACCACCCGGGGAAGGCAAATGTGGTAGCCGACGCCTTGAGCAGGAAGGACAGAGAACCCATTCGAGTAAAATCTATGAATATAATGATTCACAATAACCTTACTACTCAAATAAAGGAGGCGCAACAAGGAGTTTTAAAAGAGGGAAATTTAAAGGACGAAATACCCAAAGGATCGGAGAAGCATCTTAATATTCGGGAAGACGGAACCCGGTATAGGGCTGAAAGGATTTGGGTACCAAAATTTGGAGATATGAGAGAAATGGTACTTAGAGAAGCTCATAAAACCAGATACTCAATACATCCTAGAACGGGGAAGATGTACAAGGATCTCAAGAAACATTTTTGGTGGCCGGGTATGAAAGCCGATGTTGCTAAATATGTAAGAGAATGTTTGACGTGTTCTAAGGTCAAAGCTGAGTATCAGAAACCATTAGGTCTACTTCAACAACCCGAAATCCCGGAATGGAAATGGGAAAACATTACCATGGATTTCATCACTAAATTGCCAAGGACTGCAAGTGGTTTTGATACTATTTGGGTAATAGTTGATCGTCTCACCAAATCAGCACACTTCCTGCCAATAAGAGAAGATGACAAGATGGAGAAGTTAGCACGACTGTATTTGAAGGAAGTCATCTCCAGACATGGAATACCAATCTCTTTTATCTCTGATAGGGATGACAGATTTATTTCAAGATTCTGGCAGACATTACAGCAAGCATTAGGAACTCGTCTAGACATGAGTACTGCCTATCATTCACAAACTGATGGGCAGAGTGAAAGGACGATATAAACGCTTGAAGATATGCTACGAGCATGTGTTATTGATTTTGGAAACAGTTGGGATCGACATCTACCGTTAGCAGAATTTTCCTTCAACAACAGCTACCATTCAAGCATTGAGATGGCGCCGTTTGAAGCACTTTATGGTAGAAAGTGCAGGTCTCCGAGAAGATTACGGGTCCAGAGATAATACAAGAAACTACCGAGAAGATCATCCAAATTCAACAACGGTTGAAAACCGCCCAAAGTCGACAAAAGAGCTACGCTGACATTAAAAGAAAAGATATAGAATTTGAAATTGGAGAGATGATCATGCTTAAAGTTGCACCTTGGAAAGGTGTTGTTCGATTTGGTAAACGAGGGAAATTAAATCCAAGGTATATCGGACCATTCAAGATTATTGATCGTGTCGGACCAGTAGCTTACCGACTTGAGTTACCTCAACAACTCGCGGCTGTACATAACACTTTCCACGTCTCAAATTTGAAGAAATGTTTTGCTAAAGAAGATCTCACTATTCCATTGAACGAAATCCAAATCAATGAAAAACTTCAATTCATTGAAGAACCCGTCGAAATAATGGATCGTGAGGTTAAGATACTTAAACAAAACAAAATACCGATTGTTAAGGTTCGATGGAATGCTCTTAGAGGACCCGAGTTCACCTGGGAGCATGAAGATCATATGAAGAAGAAATACCCGCATTTATTTCCAGAAGATACGTCAACACCTCCAACTACTTAAAATTTCGGGACGAAATTTATTTAACGGGTAGGTACTGTAGTGACCCGAACTTTTCCATGTTTATATATATATTAAATGAAATTGTTATTTACATGATTAAGTGTTTCCAACATGTTAAGTAATCAAACTTGTTAAGACTTGATTAATTGAAATAGGTTTCATATAGACAATTGACCACCCAAGTTGACCGGTGATTCACGAACGTTAAAACTTGTAAAAACTATACGATGACATATATATGGTTATATATATAGTTAACGTGATTTTATTATAAGTATGTATCTCATTAGGTATTTTAACAATGAGTTATATACATAAAAATGAGACTATTAATTTAAGAAACTCGAAAACGATATATATAACGATTATCGTTATAACAACGTCTACTAGGTACATATGAATCATATTAAGATATTGATACACTTGGTTAATTATGTTAAATGATAAGTAAATATATTATTAAGTGTATTAACAATGAAATACATATGTAAAAATAAGACTACTAACTTAATGATTTCGAAACGAGACATATATGTAACGATTATCGTTGTAACGACATTTAACTGTATATATATCATAATAAGGTATATTATATATCATAATATCATGATAATATAACAATTTAACATCTCATTTGTTATAATAAACAATGGGTTAACAACATTCAACAAGATCGTTAACCTAAAGGTTTCAAAACAACATTTACATGTAACGACTAACGATGACTTAACGACTCAGTTAAAATGTATATACATGTAGTGTTTTAATATGTATTCATACACTTTTGAAAGACTTCAAGACACTTATCAAAATACTTCTACTTAACAAAAATGCTTACAATTACATCCTTGTTCAGTTTCATCAACAATTCTACTCGTATGCACCCGTATTCGTATTCGTACAATACACAGCTTTTAGATGTATGTACTATTGGTATATACACTCCAATGATCAGCTCTTAGCAGCCCATGTGAGTCACCTAATGAAATGTCCCGTTCTTATTGATTAAAAACGTTCCATATTAATTGATTTCGTTGCGAGGTTTTGACCTCTATATGAGACGTTTTTCAAAGACTGCATTCATTTTTAAAACAAACCATAACCTTTATTTCATAAATAAAGGTTTAAAAAGCTTTACGTAGATTATCAAATAATGATAATCTAAAATATCCTGTTTACACACGACCATTACATAATGGTTTACAATACAAATATGTTACATCGAAATCAGTTTCTTGAATGCAGTTTTTACACAATATCATACAAACATGGACTCCAAATCTTGTCCTTATTTTAGTATGCAACAGCGGAAGCTCTTAATATTCACCTGAGAATAAACATGCTTTAAACGTCAACAAAAATGTTGGTGAGTTATAGGTTTAACCTATATATATCAAATCGTAACAATAGACCACAAGATTTCATATTTCAATACACATCCCATACATAGAGATAAAAATCATTCATATGGTGAACACCTGGTAACCGACAATAACAAGATGCATATATAAGAATATCCCCATCATTCCGGGACACCCTTCGGATATGATATAAATTTCGAAGTACTAAAGCATCCGGTACTTTGGATGGGGTTTGTTAGGCCCAATAGATCTATCTTTAGAGTTCGCGTCAATTAGGGTGTCTGTTCCCTAATTCTTAGATTACCAGACTTAATAAAAAGGGGCATATTCGATTTCGATAATTCAACCATAGAATGTAGTTTCACGTACTTGTGTCTATTTTGTAAATCATTTATAAAACCTGCATGTATTCTCATCCCAAAAATATTAGATTTTAAAAGTGGGACTATAACTCACTTTCACAGATTTTTACTTCGTCGGGAAGTAAGACTTGGCAACTGGTTGATTCACGAACCTATAACAATATATACATATATATCAAAGTATGTTCAAAATATATTTACAACACTTTTAATATATTTTGATGTTTTAAGTTTATTAAGTCAGCTGTCCTCGTTAGTAACCTACAACTAGTTGTCCACAGTTAGATGTACAGAAATAAATCGATAAATATTATCTTGAATCAATCCACGACCCAGTGTATACGTATCTCAGTATTGATCACAACTCAAACTATATATATTTTGGAATCAACCTCAACCCTGTATAGCTAACTCCAACATTCACATATAGAGTGTCTATGGTTGTTCCGAAATATATATAGATGTGTCGACATGATAGGTCGAAACATTGTATACGTGTCTATGGTATCTCAAGATTACATAATATACAATACAAGTTGATTAAGTTATGGTTGGAATAGATTTGTTACCAATTTTCACGTAGCTAAAATGAGAAAAATTAACCAATCTTGTTTTACCCATAACTTCTTCATTTTAAATCCGTTTTGAGTGAATCAAATTGCTATGATTTCATATTGAACTATATTTTATGAATCTAAACAGAAAAAGTATAGGTTTATAGTCGGAAAAATAAGTTACAAGTCGTTTTTGTAAAGGTAGTCATTTCAGTCAAAAGAACGACGTCTAGATGACCATTTTAGAAAACATACTTCCACTTTGAGTTTAACCATAATTTTTGGATATAGTTTCATGTTCATAATAAAACTCATTTTCTCAGAATAACAACTTTTAAATCAAAGCTTATCATAGTTTTTAATTAACTAACCCAAAACAGCCCGCGGTGTTACTACGACGGCGTAAATCCGGTTTTACGGTGTTTTTCGTGTTTTCGGGTTTTAAATCATTAAGTTAGAATATCATATAGATATAGAACATGTGTTTAGTTGATTTTAAAAGTCAAGTTAGAAGGATTAACTTTTGTTTGCGAACAAGTTTAGAATTAACTAAACTATGTTCTAGTGATTACAAGTTTAAACCTTCGAATAAGATAGCTTTATATGTATGAATCGAATGATGTTATGAACATCATTACTACCTTAAGTTCCTTGGATGAACCTACTGGAAAAGAGAAAAATGGATCTAGCTTCAATGGATCCTTGGATGGCTCAAAGTTCTTGAAGCAAAATCATGACACGAAAACAAGTTCAAGTAAGATCATCACTTGAAATAAGATTGTTATAGTTATAGTAATTGAACCAAAGTTTGAATATGATTATTACCTTGTATTAGAATGATAACCTACTGTAAGAAACAAAGATTTCTTGAGGTTGGATGATCACCTTACAAGATTGGAAGTGAGCTAGCAAACTTGAAAGTATTCTTGATTTTATGAAACTAGAACTTTTGGAATTTATGAAGAACACTTAGAACTTGAAGATAGAACTTGAGAGAGATCAATTAGATGAAGAAAATTGAAGAATGAAAGTGTTTGTAGGTGTTTTTGGTCGTTGGTGTATGGATTAGATATAAAGGATATGTAATTTTGTTTTCATGTAAATAAGTCATGAATGATTACTCATATTTTTGTAATCTTATGAGATATTTCATGCTAGTTGCCAAATGATGGTTCCCACATGTGTTAGGTGACTCACATGGGCTGCTAAGAGCTGATCATTGGAGTGTATATACCAATAGTACATACATCTAAAAGCTGTGTATTGTACGAGTACGAATACGGGTGCATACGAGTAGAATTGTTGATGAAACTGAACGAGGATGTAATTGTAAGCATTTTTGTTAAGTAGAAGTATTTTGATAAGTGTATTGAAGTCTTTCAAAAGTGTATAAATACATATTAAAACACTACATGTATATACATTTTAACTGAGTCGTTAAGTCATCGTTAGTCGTTACATGTAAGTGTTGTTTTGAAACCTTTAGGTTAACGATCTTGTTAAATGTTGTTAACCCAATGTTTATAATATCAAATGAGATTTTAAATTATTATATTATCATGATATTATCATGTATGAATATCTCTTAATATGATATATATACATTAAATGTCTTTACAACGATAATCGTTACATATATGTCTCGTTTAAAAATCATTAAGTTAGTAGTCTTGTTTTTACATATGTAGTTCATTGTTAATATACTTTATGATATGTTTTCTTATCATAGTATCATGTTAACTATATATATATATATCCATATATATGTCATCATATAGTTTTTACAAGTTTTAACGTTCGTGAATCACCTATCAACTTGGGTGGTCAATTGTCTATATGAAACATATTTCAATTAATCAAGTCTTAACAAGTTTGATTGCTTAACATGTTGGAAACATTTAATCATGTAAATATCAATCTCAATTAATATATATAAACATGGAAAAGTTCGGGTCACTACAGTACCTACCCGTTAAATAAATTTCGTCCCGAAATTTTAAGCTGTTGAAGGTGTTGACGAATCTTCTGGAAATAGATGCAGGTATTTCTTCTTCATCTGATCTTCACGCTCCCAGGTGAACTCGGGTCCTCTACGAGCATTCCATCGAACCTTAACAATTGGTATCTTGTTTTGCTTAAGTCTTTTAACCTCACGATCCATTATTTCGACGGGTTCTTCGATGAATTGAAGTTTTTCGTTGATTTGGATTTCATCTAACGGAATAGTGAGATCTTCTTTAGCAAAACATTTCTTTAAATTCGAGACGTGGAAAGTGTTATGTACAGCCGCGAGTTGTTGAGGTAACTCTAGTCGGTAAGCTACTGGTCCGACACGATCAATAATCTTGAATGGTCCAATATACCTTGGATTTAATTTCCCTCGTTTACCAAATCGAACAACGCCTTTCCAAGGTGCAACTTTAAGCATGACCATCTCTCCAATTTCAAATTCTATATCTTTTCTTTTAATGTCAGCGTAGCTCTTTTGTCGACTTTGGGCGGTTTTCAACCGTTGTTGAATTTGGATGATCTTCTCGGTAGTTTCTTGTATAATCTCCGGACCCGTAATCTGTCTATCCCCCACTTCACTCCAACAAATCAGAGACCTGCACTTTCTACCATAAAGTGCTTCAAACGGCGCCATCTCAATGCTTGAATGGTAGCTGTTGTTGTAGGAAAATTCTGCTAACGGTAGATGTCGATCCCAACTGTTTCCGAAATCAATAACACATGCTCGTAGCATGTCTTCAAGCGTTTGTATCGTCCTTTCGCTCTGCCCATCAGTTTGTGGATGATAGGCAGTACTCATGTCTAGACGAGTTCCTAATGCTTGCTGTAATGTCTGCCAGAATCTTGAAATAAATCTGCCATCCCTATCAGAGATAATAGAGATTGGTATTCCATGTCTGGAGACGACTTCCTTCAAATACAGTCGTGCTAACTTCTCCATCTTGTCATCTTCTCTTATTGGTAGGAAGTGTGCTGATTTGGTGAGACGATCAACTATTACCCAAATAGTATCAAAACCACTTGCAGTCCTTGGCAATTTAGTGATGAAATCCATGGTAATGTTTTCCCATTTCCATTCCGGGATTTCGGGTTGTTGAAGTAGACCTGATGGTTTCTGATGCTCAGCTTTGACCTTAGAACACGTCAAACATTCTCCTACGTATTTAGCAACATCGGCTTTCATACCCGGCCACCAAAAATGTTTCTTGAGATCCTTGTACATCTTCCCCGTTCCAGGATGTATTGAGTATCTGGTTTTATGAGCTTCTCTAAGTACCATTTCTCTCATATCTCCAAATTTTGGTACCCAAATCCTTTCAGCCCTATACCGGGTTCCGTCTTCCCGAATATTAAGATGCTTCTCCGATCCTTTGGGTATTTCATCCTTTAAATTTCCCTCTTTTAAAACTCCTTGTTGCACCTCCTTTATTTGAGTAGTAATGTTATTATGAATCATTATATTCATAGATTTTACTCGAATGGGTTCTCTGTCCTTCCTGCTCAAGGCATCGGCTACCACATTTGCCTTCCCCGGGTGGTAACGAATCTCAAAGTCGTAATCATTCAATAATTCAATCCACCTACGCTGCCTCATATTCAGTTGTTTCTGATTAAATATGTGTTGAAGACTTTTGTGGTCGGTATATATAATACTTTTGACCCCATATAAGTAGTGCCTCCAAGTCTTTAATGCAAAAACAACCGCGCCTAATTCCAAATCATGCGTCGTATAATTTTGTTCGTGAATCTTCAATTGTCTAGACGCATAAGCAATCACCTTCGTTCGTTGCATTAATACACAACCGAGACCTTGCTTTGATGCATCACAATAAATCACAAAATCATCATTCCCTTCAGGCAATGACAATATAGGTGTCGTAGTTAGCTTTTTCTTCAATAACTGAAACGCTTTCTCTTGTTCATCATTCCATTCAAATTTCTTCCCTTTATGCGTTAATGCAGTCAAGGGTTTTGCTATTCTGGAAAAGTCTTGGATGAACCTTCTGTAGTAACCAGCTAGTCCTAAAAACTGGCGTATGTGTTTCGGAGTTTTCGGGGTTTCCCACTTTTCAACAGTTTCTATCTTTGCCGGATCCACCTTAATACCTTCTTTGTTCACTATGTGACCGAGGAATTGAACTTCTTCCAACCAAAATGCACACTTTGAAAACTTAGCGTACAATTCTTCCTTCCTCAATACTTCTAACACCTTTCTCAAATGTTCACCGTGTTCTTGGTCATTCTTTGAGTAAATAAGTATGTCATCAATGAAAACAATGACAAACTTGTCAAGGTATGGTCCACACACTCGGTTCATAAGGTCCATGAACACAGCTGGTGCATTAGTTAAACCAAACGGCATGACCATAAACTCGTAATGACCGTAACGTGTTCTGAAAGCAGTCTTTGGAATATCATCTTCTTTCACCCGCATTTGATGATACCCGGAACGTAAGTCAATCTTTGAATAAACAGACGAGCCTTGTAGTTGATCAAATAAGTCATCGATTCTCGGTAGTGGGTAGCGGTTCTTGATGGTAAGTTTGTTCAACTCTCGGTAGTCGATACACAACCTGAATGTACCATCTTTCTTCTTGACAAACAAAACAGGAGCTCCCCACGGTGATGTGCTTGGTCGAATGAAACCACGCTCTAAAAGTTCTTGTAATTGGCTTTGTAGTTCTTTCATCTCGCTGGGTGCGAGTCTGTAAGGAGCACGAGCTATTGGTGCAGCTCCTGGTACAAGATCTATTTGAAATTCAACGGATCGATGTGGGGGTAATCCCGGTAATTCTTTCGGAAATACATCAGGAAATTCTTTTGCGACGGGAACATCATTGATGCTCTTTTCTTCAGTTTGTACTTTCTCGACGTGTGCTAGAACAGCATAGCAACCTTTTCTTATTAGTTTTTGTGCCTTCAAATTACTAATAAGATGTAGCTTCGTGTTGCCCTTTTCTCCGTACACCATTAAGGGTTTTCCTTTTTCTCGTATAATGCGAATTGCATTTTTGTAACAAACGATCTCCGCTTTCACTTCTTTCAACCAGTCCATACCGATTATCACATCAAAACTCCCTAACTCTACTGGTATCAAATCAATCTTAAATGTTTCGCTAACCAGTTTAATTTCTCGATTCCGACATATATTATCTGCTGAAATTAATTTACCATTTGCTAATTCGAGTAAAAATTTACTATCCAAAGGCGTCAATGGACAACTTAATTTAGCACAAAAATCTCTACTCATATAGCTTCTATCCGCACCCGAATCAAATAAAATGTAAGCAGATTTATTGTCAATAAGAAACGTACCCGTAACAAGCTCCGGGTCTTCCTGTGCCTCTACCGCATTAATATTGAAAACTCTTCCACGGCCTTGTCCATTCGTGTTCTCCTGGTTCGGGCAATTTCTAATAATGTGGCCTGGTTTTCCACATTTATAACAAACTACATTGGCATAACTTGCTCCGACACTACTTGCTCCGCCATTACTCGTTCCGACACCATTTGTTCCTTTCGTTCTATTAACCCCTGGTCCGTAGACCTCACACTTCGCCGCGCTATGACCATTTCTTTTACACTTGTTGCAAAATTTGGTGCAGAACCCCGAGTGATTCTTTTCACACCTTTGGCATAGCGGCTTCTGATTGTTGTTGTTGTTGCGGTTATTATTGTTGTTGGGATGATTGTTGTAGTTGCTGTTGTTGTTGTTGTTGTTGTTGTTGTTGTTGGGCCATTTGTTGTAGTTGCGATTGATGTTGCGATTGTTGGGATAATTGTTGCGATTATTGTTGTAATTGCTGTTGTTGTTGTATTGGTGATTCTTATCACCGTTTTCCTCCCACTTTCTTTTGACTTGCTTCACATTGGCCTCTTCAGCAGTCTGTTCTTTAATTCTTTCTTCAATCTGGTTCACTAGTTTGTGAGCCATTCTACATGCCTGTTGTATGGAGGCGGGCTAGTGTGAACTTATATCTTCTTGGATTCTTTCCGGTAATCCTTTCACAAACGCGTCGATCTTCTCTTCCTCATCTTCGAATGCTCCCGGACACAATAGGCACAATTCTGTGAATCGTCTTTCGTACGTGGTAATATCAAATCCTTGGGTTCGTAACCCTCTAAGTTCTGTCTTGAGCTTATTGACCTCGGTTCTGGGACGGTACTTCTCGTTCATCAAGTGCTTGAATGCTGACCACGGTAGTGCGTACGCATCGTCTTGTCCCACTTGCTCTAGATAGGTATTCCACCATGTTAACGCAGAACCTGTGAAGGTATGCGTAGCGTACTTCACTTTGTCCTCTTCAGTACACTTACTTATGGCAAACACCGATTCGACCTTCTCGGTCCACCGTTTCAATCCGATCGGTCCTTCGGTTCCATCAAATTCCAAAGGTTTGTAGGCAGTGAATTCTTTGTAGGTGCATCCTACACGATTTCCTGTACTGCTAGATCCAAGGTTATTGTTGGCATGTAGCGCAGCCTGTACTGCGGCTATGTTTGAAGCTAGAAAAGTACGGAATTCCTCTTCATTCATATTCACGGTGTGTCGAGTAGTCGGTGCCATTTCCTTCAAAATAGTCAAATGGAACAAGTTAATCATACAGAATATTAAGAGTAGTTAATAGTATTTCGTAGCATAATATGAACTCATTTATAAAAGCTTTTTCTTCATATTAGCGTTTTATAAGTTTAAATTCGGGTAGTACCTACCCGTTAAGTTCATACTTAGTAGCTAATATACAATTCAACTACTACAATTCTATATGAAAAACTGATTATAATAATATTTCGCGTTCAAACTTTTATACAATATTTTACAAACTTACAATACCGCTTATTTTACATAAAGCATGAAATATAGCACACAATAACTTTGATACAAGATAGTTGTGAAGATAATTCTAGCTAGTACACAAGTCGTTCAGCAAAGGCAATAAAGACACGTAATTCATACGTCCAGAAACAAGTCATGCATTCTGGTTTTACTAGGACTACTTCCCATCCTTGGTGTTGTGCAACATAACCGTTATGGCCGTTGATAAGACAGCGTGTTGTAACGTCATCAAAGGGACGAGGGTTACGTAATGTCCAACAGTCCCGTAATAATCTAAAAACCTCATTTCTTACCCCAATTACCGACTCCGTCACTTGTGGAAACGTTTTGTTTAATAGTTGTAGACCGATGTTCTTGTTCTCACTTTGGTGAGAAGCGAACATTACAAATCCGTAAGCATAACATGCTTCTTTATGTTGCATGTTAGCCGCTTTTTCTAAATCACGAAGTCCAATATTCGGATATATTGAGTCAAAATAATTTCTTAACCCGTTGCGTAAAATAGCATTTGGGTTCCCCGCAATATATGCGTCAAAGTAAACACATCGTAACTTATGGGTTTCCCAATGTGATATCCCCCATCTTTCAAACGAAAGTCTCTTATAAACCAAGACATTCTTGGAACGTTCTTCGAATGTCTTACAAACTGATCTCGCCTTAAATAGTTGTGCCGAAGAATTCTGGCCGACTCTAGACAAGATTTCATCAATCATGTCTCCGGGTAGGTATCTTAAAATATTGGGTTGTCTATCCATTTTGTGTTTTTAAACTGTAAAATAGACAAGAGTTAGATTCATAAAAAAAATACTTATTAATACAAGCAATTTTTACATATATCATAAAGCATAAGAACACTATATTCCATATATTACACCACACGAATACAACTATCTTATTCCGACTCGCTCGTTTCTTCTTCTTCGGTTTTGGTTCGTTTTGCCAAGTTTCTAGGGATATATGATGTTCCCCTAATACGAGCCGTCGTTGTCCACATTGGTTTAGAAAAACCTGGTGGTTTAGAGGTTCCCGGGTCATTGTTACAACTTAAGGACTTCGGGGGTTGACGATACATATAAAGTTCATCGGGGTTGGAATTAGATTTCTCTATTTTTATGCCCTTTCCCTTATTATTTTCTTTTGCCTTTTTAAATTCAGTTGGGGTAATTTCTATAACATCATCGGAATTCTCGTCGGAATCCGATTCATCGGAGAATTGGTAATCCTCCCAATATTTTGCTTCCTTGGCGGAAACACCATTGACCATAATTAACCTTGGTCGGTTGGTTGAGGATTTTCTTTTACTTAACCGTTTTATTATTTCCCCCACCGGTTCTATTTCTTCATCCGGTTCCGATTCTTCTTCCGGTTCCGATTCTTCTTCCGGTTCCGACTCTTCTTCCGGTTCCTCTTCGGGAACTTGTGAATCAGTCCACAAATCATTCCAATTTACATTTGACTCTTCATTATTATTAGGTGAGTCAATGGGACTTGTTCTAGAGGTAGACATCTATCACATAATATCAAACACGTTAAGAGATTAATATATCACATAATATTCATATGTTAAAAATATATAGTTTCCAACAAAAATGTTAAGCAATCATTTTTAAAGAAAACACGGTCGAAGTCCAGACTCACTAATGCATCCTAACAAACTCGATAAGACACACTAATGCAAATTTTCTGGTTCTCTAAGACCAACGCTCTGATACCAACTGAAATGTCCCGTTCTTATTGATTAAAAACGTTCCATATTAATTGATTTCGTTGCGAGGTTTTGACCTCTATATGAGACGTTTTTCAAAGACTGCATTCATTTTTAAAACAAACCATAACCTTTATTTCATAAATAAAGGTTTAAAAAGCTTTACGTAGATTATCAAATAATGATAATCTAAAATATCCTGTTTACACACGACCATTACATAATGGTTTACAATACAAATATGTTACATCGAAATCAGTTTCTTGAATGCAGTTTTTACACAATATCATACAAACATGGACTCCAAATCTTGTCCTTATTTTAGTATGCAACAGCGGAAGCTCTTAATATTCACCTGAGAATAAACATGCTTTAAACGTCAACAAAAATGTTGGTGAGTTATAGGTTTAACCTATATATATCAAATCGTAACAATAGACCACAAGATTTCATATTTCAATACACATCCCATACATAGAGATAAAAATCATTCATATGGTGAACACCTGGTAACCGACAATAACAAGATGCATATATAAGAATATCCCCATCATTCCGGGACACCCTTCGGATATGATATAAATTTCGAAGTACTAAAGCATCCGGTACTTTGGATGGGGTTTGTTAGGCCCAATAGATCTATCTTTAGAGTTCGCGTCAATTAGGGTGTCTGTTCCCTAATTCTTAGATTACCAGACTTAATAAAAAGGGGCATATTCGATTTCGATAATTCAACCATAGAATGTAGTTTCACGTACTTGTGTCTATTTTGTAAATCATTTATAAAACCTGCATGTATTCTCATCCCAAAAATATTAGATTTTAAAAGTGGGACTATAACTCACTTTCACAGATTTTTACTTCGTCGGGAAGTAAGACTTGGCAACTGGTTGATTCACGAACCTATAACAATATATACATATATATCAAAGTATGTTCAAAATATATTTACAACACTTTTAATATATTTTGATGTTTTAAGTTTATTAAGTCAGCTGTCCTCGTTAGTAACCTACAACTAGTTGTCCACAGTTAGATGTACAGAAATAAATCGATAAATATTATCTTGAATCAATCCACGACCCAGTGTATACGTATCTCAGTATTGATCACAACTCAAACTATATATATTTTGGAATCAACCTCAACCCTGTATAGCTAACTCCAACATTCACATATAGAGTGTCTATGGTTGTTCCGAAATATATATAGATGTGTCGACATGATAGGTCGAAACATTGTATACGTGTCTATGGTATCTCAAGATTACATAATATACAATACAAGTTGATTAAGTTATGGTTGGAATAGATTTGTTACCAATTTTCACGTAGCTAAAATGAGAAAAATTAACCAATCTTGTTTTACCCATAACTTCTTCATTTTAAATCCGTTTTGAGTGAATCAAATTGCTATGATTTCATATTGAACTATATTTTATGAATCTAAACAGAAAAAGTATAGGTTTATAGTCGGAAAAATAAGTTACAAGTTGTTTTTGTAAAGGTAGTCATTTCAGTCAAAAGAACGACGTCTAGATGACCATTTTAGAAAACATACTTCCACTTTGAGTTTAACCATAATTTTTGGATATAGTTTCATGTTCATAATAAAACTCATTTTCTCAGAATAACAACTTTTAAATCAAAGCTTATCATAGTTTTTAATTAACTAACCCAAAACAGCCCGCGGTGTTACTACGACGGCGTAAATCCGGTTTTACGGTGTTTTTCGTGTTTTCGGGTTTTAAATCATTAAGTTAGAATATCATATAGATATAGAACATGTGTTTAGTTGATTTTAAAAGTCAAGTTAGAAGGATTAACTTTTGTTTGCGAACAAGTTTAGAATTAACTAAACTATGTTCTAGTGATTACAAGTTTAAACCTTCGAATAAGATAGCTTTATATGTATGAATCGAATGATGTTATGAACATCATTACTACCTTAAGTTCCTTGGATGAACCTACTGGAAAAGAGAAAAATGGATCTAGCTTCAATGGATCCTTGGATGGCTCAAAGTTCTTGAAGCAAAATCATGACACGAAAACAAGTTCAAGTAAGATCATCACTTGAAATAAGATTGTTATAGTTATAGTAATTGAACCAAAGTTTGAATATGATTATTACCTTGTATTAGAATGATAACCTACTGTAAGAAACAAAGATTTCTTGAGGTTGGATGATCACCTTACAAGATTGGAAGTGAGCTAGCAAACTTGAAAGTATTCTTGATTTTATGAAACTAGAACTTTTGGAATTTATGAAGAACACTTAGAACTTGAAGATAGAACTTGAGAGAGATCAATTAGATGAAGAAAATTGAAGAATGAAAGTGTTTGTAGGTGTTTTTGGTCGTTGGTGTATGGATTAGATATAAAGGATATGTAATTTTGTTTTCATGTAAATAAGTCATGAATGATTACTCATATTTTTGTAATCTTATGAGATATTTCATGCTAGTTGCCAAATGATGGTTCCCACATGTGTTAGGTGACTCACATGGGCTGCTAAGAGCTGATCATTGGAGTGTATATACCAATAGTACATACATCTAAAAGCTGTGTATTGTACGAGTACGAATACGGGTGCATACGAGTAGAATTGTTGATGAAACTGAACGAGGATGTAATTGTAAGCATTTTTGTTAAGTAGAAGTATTTTGATAAGTGTATTGAAGTCTTTCAAAAGTGTATAAATACATATTAAAACACTACATGTATATACATTTTAACTGAGTCGTTAAGTCATCGTTAGTCGTTACATGTAAGTGTTGTTTTGAAACCTTTAGGTTAACGATCTTGTTAAATGTTGTTAACCCAATGTTTATAATATCAAATGAGATTTTAAATTATTATATTATCATGATATTATCATGTATGAATATCTCTTAATATGATATATATACATTAAATGTCTTTACAACGATAATCGTTACATATATGTCTCGTTTAAAAATCATTAAGTTAGTAGTCTTGTTTTTACATATGTAGTTCATTGTTAATATACTTTATGATATGTTTTCTTATCATAGTATCATGTTAACTATATATATATATATCCATATATATGTCATCATATAGTTTTTACAAGTTTTAACGTTCGTGAATCACCTATCAACTTGGGTGGTCAATTGTCTATATGAAACATATTTCAATTAATCAAGTCTTAACAAGTTTGATTGCTTAACATGTTGGAAACATTTAATCATGTAAATATCAATCTCAATTAATATATATAAACATGGAAAAGTTCGGGTCACTACACCTAACACATGTGGGAACCATCATTTGGCAACTAGCATGAAATATCTCATAAAATTACAAAAATATGAGTAATCATTCATGACTTATTTACATGAAAACAAAATTACATATCCTTTATATCTAATCCATACACCAACGACCAAAAACACCTACAAACACTTTCATTCTTCAATTTTCTTCATCTAATTGATCTCTCTCAAGTTCTATCTTAAAGTTCTAAGTGTTCTTCATAAATTCCAAAAGTTCTAGTTTCATAAAATCAAGAATACTTCCAAGATTGCAAGTTTACTTCCAAGTTTTCTAAATCCATTCCAAGTAATCATACAAGATCAAGAAACCTTTGTTACTTAAAGTAGGTTATCTTTCTAATACAAGGTAATAATCATATTCAAACTTTAATTCAATTTCTATAACTATAACAATCTTATTTCGAGTGGAAATCTTACTTGAAATTATTTTCGTGTCATGATTCTGCTTCAAGAACTTTCAAGCCATCCAAGGATCCTTTGAAGCTAGTGAAAGGACCCGTTCATATACATTATAAACGATTCACAATAGTTGATTACATTACGAGGTATTTGACCTCTATATGATACATTTTACGAACATTGCATTCGTTTTTAAATGACAATCTTTCTTTACAACGAAAATTGACAGGCATGCATACCATTTCATAATATCCACTATACAACTATAAATTGATTTAATAATAATCTTTGATGAACTCAATGACTCGAATGCAACGTTCTTCGAAATATGCTATGAAAGACTCCAAGTAATATCTTTAAAATGAGCAAATGCACAGCGGAAGATTTCTTTAACACCTGAGAATAAACATGCTTTAAAGTGTCAACCAAAAGGTTGGTGAGTTCATTAGTTTATCATAATCATTCATTTCCATCATTTTAATAGACCATAAGAATTTCATTTCCAGTTCTCATAAATATACGTCCCATGCATAGAGACAAAAATAATCATTCTTATGGTGAACACCTGGTAACCGACATTAACTAAATACATATAATAATATCCCCTATCATTCCGGGATCCTCCTTCGGACATGATATAAATTTCGAAGTACTAAAGCATCCGGTACTTTGGATGGGGTGTGTTAGGCCCAATAGATCTATCTTTAGGATTCGCGTCAATTAGGGTGTCTGTTCCCTAATTCTTAGATTACCAGACTTTAATAAATAGGGGCATATTCGATTTCCATAATTCAACCATAGAATGTAGTTTCAATTACTTGTGTCTATTTCGTCAAACATTTATAAAAGCGCATGTATTCTCAGTCCCAAAAATATAAAGGGTAAAAAGGCAAATGAAACTCACCATACTGTATTTCGTAGTAAAAATACATATAACGTCATTGAACAAGTGCAAGGTTGGCCTCGGATTCACGAACCTAAATTAATTATATATATTTATGTATTGGTCAATATTTGTCTAACAAATTAGGTCAAGTCATAGTGTACTACAATCCTAATGCTCGAGACTAATATGCAAAAGTCAACAAAAGTAAATTTGACTCAAAATAATTTCCAAAAATATATACATGATTAATATATAGTTTAAATATCGTCATTTTATATTTTTAAATATTTTTAAAAGATTTATTAGAGTAAATAATATAATTTATTTATTAATAAATAAAATTTTATATTAAATTTATATAATAAAATATACTTTTATATATATTAAGTAATAAAATTTATAGGGTTCATTTAATATCATAAAGATAATATGATAGGTATTATTAAAGTAAGTTATTACACGTAGTAAAATATGTTTGTATCACATATTTATTTGATAAAATAATATCTATAATGTTAGTAAGTAAAATTTGTATTATTTTGTAATAATTATTATTATTATAAAAATATCAATATTTATAATTACTAAGATGACATTATGATAAAACGATAATTCTAATTATGATAACCTTAATATTTACAATAATTTTTAATATTATCTTTAAAATAATAATTCTATTTAAAATAATAATAATAATGATATTTTATAGTAACAATGATATTTCTATTAAAATGATAATTTTTGTTAAAATGATAGTTTTAATACTAACGATACTTTTAATAATAATAGTAATGTTAAAAATAATAAGAACGATAATTTTATCTAAATCAATATCTTATAATATTTTAATTTCATCATGATACTCTTACCCATTATTTCCTAATCGTTTCGTTTAATAGCTTTTAATCGTCTTTTATATCGTGTTCATAATAATGATAATAATAGTAATCAAAATAATTAGGAGTTACAAATATTTCTTTTAATTACACTAATATTAATAATGATAGTTACTATAACATTATTAACGATAATACTAATAATTATCTTAATGATAATATAGTAATAATGATAATAATAATAACAATAACCATTTTTAAATAATGATATATATATTAATAATGATAATAATAATAATAATAATACCAATAATAATAATAATAATAATAATAATAATAATAATTGGATAATAATAATAATACTAATTATAACTTTAACGATAATAACGATAGTAATAAAAAAATAACATTTTTAATGATAAATCCCTTTTATTGATAAAGATAATAATGATAATAATAAGATAAAACTAGAACGACGATAAAAACGACGATAATAATAATCATTTTTAATAAAAATATTGAAAATTCAATTGATTATAACTTCTAATCCGTTCATCGAAACCATTCGATATCTAAAGGAAAAGTTCTTAATTTTTCGTTAGCTTTCCAAGGACATGCATATCTTATACCTTATCTCAACCGCAAGTGTAACTAATTCAAGATTCAACCTAACCTGTCTAAGGGCAATATTAAAAGTACAAGCATGCATAATCCTAAATACTCGAGCACTAGTCAGGGATACACTATTAGTATGTAAAAGTTAAATTATGAGTACTCACGTATCAATATTGAGATTCAATATTGCAGGAAAGGTACGTAGACACAACGGAAATGATAAACACTATATTGACCTCACGAGCATACCCATGAACCATACTCAATCACCTCCATAGCTATAACTCATAATTTTCTTAATCCTATCCCACTCGAAAAACAACTTCGAAATCACTCGGACAGCACTCCGTCGTAATATTTTATGTATACTAATAATATCTTGAAATAATACGGAGTAAATATATATATGGAAATCGATTGAGAGAGTTTAGAGAAAAATATTTTCAAGTTTCTATGAAATAATGAAACCTATTGAATTCTATTTATAATAGATTTTTGAATTATTAAAGTGAATTATTAAAGTATGAATTATTAAAGTAAATTATTAAAGTATGAATTATTAAAGTGAATTATTAAAGTATGAATTATTAAAGTGAATTATTAAAGTATGAATTATTAAAGTAAATTATTAAAGTATAATTTATTAAAGTGAATTATTAAAGTTAAAGTAAAGTAAAAATAAAGTAAAGGTAAGTTTAAGTATAGTAAAAGTATAAAAGTATGTACGTATAATACGCGTATAAATATATATATAATATTAATTTAAATCGCTATATATATTTAATAAAATAAAATATAAATATCGTTATCTTTATCATACTAGTTAAGTAATGAGTTGTCAAAAGTGGTTCTAGATATTTATAAAAGTTATATACGTTTTAATAATAAAGTTCTTTTTAAACTGAAAATGTTTTTGTACGTTTGAAACTAAATAGATCAATCGAGTCTTTATGAGGTTCAATCTTCCACTATCCTTTGTCTAGTTCTCAATGATTGACAATTTGTTCTTATTTATAAATCACTTTACCATTTTCCAAATATTGTTAAAATGTAAAGATTTCTCAAATCAACGTGGGCCTTTCAACAGAGACTTGTAATCATAATTCAATATATCTGATAATTCAATCATTTGATCTTATCTTCTAATTCCATTGATAAACATTTTGAAACAGATACAATCATATAAAGTATTTAATCTAATATTTTGTTTACGTTTCAAGTTATAATATATATATACATATACATATATAATCATATTCATCTAATGGTTCGTGAATCATTGGAACTTGGTCGAGGTTGAATGAATGTATGAACATAGTTTAAAATTCTTGAAATTTAACTTAACAAATATTGCTTATCGTGTTGGAAACATATAAAGATTAAAGTTTAAATTTGGTTGGAAATTTTCGGGTTGTCACAGTACCTACCCGTTAAAGAAATTTTGTCCCAAAATTTGTGTGGAAAGGTCGTGAATGATAATAAGTATGTTTTCATGATACATACGGGCTGAAAATTAGAGTTTTATCATTAGCGAATAATTTGGATAAATAATCCATTTATATGAAGAGTACGAATGAAGCTAACATATAAGAGTGAAATGAGTAAGTGTAGATTCATCTTATCATTTGACGTAGATATGATTAATTCCCAGATTTCAAGGGATTTGAAGAAAATCTTCTTAATAAGATTTGACTCTCCGGTAATCAAGGGAATTAGGATCCGCTTTAAATGCGATCGTCCATTTTAATTGTTCTGTCGGAGATTTTCTTATAAATTCACCTCCTTCGTTTCCTTACAACTCACACCTTCTGTTGATGCATTTTATGCAAGTCCCTAGACATCTACCCACTTCCATTGCAGGTACAACAGTTTACAGGCCACCATGATTGCTCGTTATTATCATATCCGTGTTTGTATGTGGTTACAGGAACTGCAGGAACGAGATTTAGATGTTTGACTATGTTAGACTTAGTCAGACGTACGAGTGAAGCCTCACTAGTACGGCTGAGAGGCTCATACGCACGGTTGATGCTGAGCGAAGTCACAATTACAACCTAAATGAGAAGACACGAGTGAGTGATCACCCGTACGGCTGATGAAGCCAACTCGTACGTGTGATGAATGAATCGTATGGTTGAGTTAACAGTAGGAGTATATAAAGTCTTATGTTCTTCATTTTAGGTTAAGCCTCTCATTTGTTACACACACTCAGATCTAGTGAGCTCCTCCGATTCTCTCTCAGTCCAAATCACCCAGGTGGTAAATAATAGCTCTAGGTGTTGATCTAATAACACTTGATTTAGTTGTGGTTTGACTAAATTAATCAAAAAAAAAAAAAACTTAACCTATTCACTAGAGGGTTTGATTCACTTATTCTGCCATTGTGTGTAGGGGTGTTCATCGGTTCGGTTTTCGGTTTGTTCGGTTTATTCGGTTCGGTGTTTTCGGTTTTGAAAATATTTTAGGCAAAACCGAAAACCGAACCGAAAACCGAATTCAAAGTTAAAACCGAACCAAATCGAAAACCGAATTCAAATTCGGATTCGGTTCGGTTTTCGGTTAAAACCGAATATTATGAAAAAACTAAGAACGTTGGTAGTTTAATTGTGGCGTTACTGATGTCTTAGTTATTTATATCCTAAAACAATGACGTATTATTAAATTATCAAGAATTCGATGATTTATTAATATTTATAGCTTAATTATGACGTTTACTGCTTCTGTTATTAAGAAGAAGAACATAATAATTTAAGTAACATAATTATAATGTGAGCTACCAAATCTTCATATGGGTGAGAATATATTTTATTGATTGAATTCCAAATTATAATGACACTAAAACATAAATATACAAATTAAATATATAAAAATTTTGAATTCAGTTTTGAAATCGGTTTTCGGTTAAACCGAATTCAGAATTTTCAAAACCGAAAACCGAACCAAAAACCGAATTCAAATTCGGTTTCGGTTTGACGCGATCCGAAAACCGTTTATCAAATTCGGTTTGGTTTTTTTCCGGTTTGGTTTCGGTTTGATTTTCGGGTTCCACGGTTTCAAACCAAATACTGACCACCCCTAATTGTGTGAGTTAAATCTGTTGATTTCTAAGTTCCTAGTCATGTTTCATCACCTTCTATTCTTTTCCCCTCAACTCATATTTTAAAGTATTCATCAATATGCTCCATCCAGTTCTGATTCTCGATATACTTCTAACTTTCATATCGGTCATTCTTCTTTTTCATCTACTGCCAGAAGAATCTATTTACTTCTACTATACTCTTGGGTTTATAGTGTTTCTAGTTCTCCCATGTCTTTATATTGCTATATGCATCGATATATATGGTTTATAATTTCTGGTTTATCGTTGGGCTTTATATGTTCCCTTATATTTCAAAGTCTCTGCTTCTGTCTTCTATAATCATTATCATTCACAGTTAATGCTCTCTTTTATTTGCTGCAATTTATACCCCAATTTCTATTTCGGAGTTTTGTCCTTTCGTTTCTTCTTCTTGCGATTAAGCACCGCTTGTAATGGTCCAGAATTCACAGATATGAATTTCGGAATGAACATTGTTAATGTTCTAAGAAGGAAATTGTGATGGCACGATCTTGACTTGTCAAATTACTAGAATACCTTGGAAAAGGCCGAATCATCAAGAAATATTTTCTTGATATTTTAGAGGTTAAATAGAATACAAGAGTCGTATAACATGGCACATGATGATGTTATGATCTGTGAATCATCACGTTCCATTTAGAAACTCAGCATGACTTACTGTAATATAATCACGTTGATCAAGTGTCATTATATTATACTAATTCATGCTTCAGTTCCCAACACTACTTCAAAATATTCCTATTTTAAACTTGAATGTTTTAGAATTTAGAAACTAAAATAGTTTCTTTTATGATGTAATACAGATAGCGCGAAGAGGTAAATGATTTCAAATAAGAAAAATTAACAAAATATCTTCAGAAATATGGAGGATATTTATAATGAAAGATATGATGATATTTTAGAATTTCTAATATCAGAGAATGATGAAGAATATTGTCCGAAGGGGTTTAGAGTCAGGAGCAAGGTATTTGTTAATGACTTCAGTAGGTACTGAATCATTTGGATCCTTTAAAGTCAAGTTCATTCTTTGTAATTTGTCCACAGCCTCCTTCCTACTTGGCTCAATCCGTTTTCCAGTTCCAAAACTTCTCTTTTTCTGCGCTTTGCCAGCACACTTCATCATTATCATCCAGCTTTTACCGTTTAAAGTCGTTTATAGTTTTTGCTGCTTCATCAGCATCTTTTCCATTTTCGGAGAACAAATTCATAGTTCGGAGTGTTTTTCAGAAACTTCACATTCAAATTAAGTCCAGAAGATAGACGTTATATATACACATATAACTGTTGGTGTAGACATGCTGCGAGAGTTCAAAATACTGATTGCTAATTCCCAATGATTCGTATGGCAATTCTCAATACAAGATGCGAATGAGTAATTGATGGGGTTTCAATAAATAATTATAATGACTTTTTGGAGAGGCTAAAGTCAAAGGGTAATGAAGTTGTTGGTACATCTGCTAATAATGTGGTGGAATGTAAAAGGTTCCCTGGTAACGTTGGTGTATATCTCAAGGTTATAATAAGGTTAGTCTGACTGAAAAGTCGAAGTTGACTTGCTGGAGCTGTGACAAAACTGGCTACTTTGAATAGGAGTCGCAAAGTTATTTTTGCTAATAAATGCCAAAGAATCTGACGCGGATACGTTGTTTAAACTTTTACTTTGGTTTCAAGAGTTTTTCGGGTAAATAACTGCGGGTAACATGTGGTTGGATCATCATCTCGATTGCTCATCATTCAAAGTGTCTTCAGAAATTTTCGAAGGGTTTGAACACAGATTGTAATCATTAACATACATTTGATGTTCTAACACAGTTTTGAAGTCAAAATATAGCTTGTGAAAGATGTAAGGATCTAAGAGTGATGATTTTGGTCATATCTCGAGTTGAATTTTGAGATTTCAAAATCAGAATATGTAATTAAATTTTGAATGAGTATGGTTGTTTTGATTTCTATAAAAGAATGTATATTGTTGTGAAAGTAGGGAGTATAATGGATGATTTGCTGAATCAGATTCGAAGAATGTAACATATTATTTGTGAATTTATATATCTCTTGGGTATTACCTACCCGTTAAAAAATTTTTTTCACAATTAATATTTTGTACAAAAGAATTTTATTACAGTCTTTATGAAAATATATTTATGTATATTTTCTTCAGATGTAACATAGATTTAATGAGTTAATGTTAAATTAAACTCATTTGATTTACGGTTGAAACTAGAATTGAATAATCCCTAAAGGCTTTAAAAAGTACATAAGTTTTACGCAGTATTTCTTTAATGACATTGAAATTATGAATCAATACTTCGTTATTTGTTACTGTATGATGTTCGGTTCGTGGAATTCTTGTGAATTTCGCAAAGTACGAATGATGTTATCTGAAAAGTTTCGGGTACATCGATGATGAAAGTGTAAAATCAAATATATACTTGATTTATTATGAATTGGAATTTGTTGAATTGCGACAGAGATTGTAGTTAACGCTGGTTAAGTTGCGGCCGAAGGACGTACATTTTTGCATATTTGTAATATGAATTAACCGAGTAGTTAAGATTCACACACAATAGCTTAGCACGGAAAGATTTATTTCAAAATATATATATATATATATATATATATATATATATATATATATATATATATATATATAATATACATATAATTTCTTTAGAGGGAATGAGTTAATTCTTCATAACTCGTTGATACAATATACACGTTATTGATTCGTAAAGATGTCCACAGTGATTCTTGAACTGACAGAGTTTGTGATGTTATCGGTGTTGTTGATTCGGATGTTGACTGTACTGACGATGCTGGTAACGCTGACGGTATTGTTGATGCTGTTGGTAAAGCAAGTTTAGCTTGTTAATCACCCACCATTTTTGTCAGGGTTTCTACTCTTCCTTCTATAATTTGGTTTTGCTTAACTGATTTATGGTTAGGGCTAGATTAGATAATCTCTAAGACTTTAGAGATTACATAATCACCGCGGAATGTTTCTCCAATGAAGTTATGAATTAATACTTCGTCAGTTATTGTTGTTGGTACTCCTTGGTATCTATGGTGCGTATGACGTTGATGCTCGTGGGACAGATTGTGAAGTTGAGGTTTATGACGCGGTTATGGTTGGAGGTGGTAATGGTACTGTTAGCGTTGATGATGGTGGTACTGGTTATGCTGCTGATGCTGCTGCTGGTGTTTGTAATCTCTGCACCATATTCTCCAAAGCCACTACCCGAGCGCGAAGCTCGTTGACTTCTTCTATTACACCGGGGTGATTTTCGGTTCGGACGAGCGGATATATAAAATCTAAAATTTGATGTAATATATAATCGTGACAAGATACTCTGGAAATGAGCGAGAACATGGTATTTCGAACAGGTTCGCCGGTAAGTGCTTCAGGTTCTTCTTCAAGAGGACAATGTGGTGGATGGAAGGGATCACCTTCTTCTTGTCTCCAATGATTGAGGAGGCTACGAACCCATCCCCAATTCATCCAGAATAGGTGATGACTGATTGGATGATCTATTCCAGTTACACTGCTTTCGGAGCTTGAATGGGATTCCATTTCGGAATCTGAGCGACTTGAACTGATGACGAATTCCATTTTGTATGATTGGATAAAGGATTTTTTTTTTCCGATATGAAATGATTTTAGCTAACGGATGGTATTCTAATTACATAGAATATATATATATATATATATATATATATATATATATATATATATATATATATATATATAGATCAAAAGATTTTGTAGATTACGGAGGACTTTGCGGGATATGTCAGGCAAAGTTTAATGTAACATATACGATAAGATATGATTTAGCAGATATGCTAAGATATGAATTTTTGTCTATACACTATTCATGCAATCAATGCAGCAAGACGTATCTTAGACTAAAAATGATAAGCAGGTAATTTCCTGAGGATGAGAAGTAGTTAATTTTCGACACAAAATGATAAGCAAAACTTTTGACATGCAGACACAGTCGAAGTCCAGACTCATTAATGCATCCTATCGACTTATCAGTTAGACACACTAATGCAGACATGGTTCGCTAAGACCACGGCTCTGATACCAACTGAAAGGACCCGTTCATATACATTATAAACGATTCACAATAGTTGATTACATTGCGAGGTATTTGACCTCTATATGATACATTTTACAAACATTGCATTCGTTTTTAAATGACAATCTTTCTTTACATCGAAAATTGACAGGCATGCATACCATTTCATAATATCCACTATCCAACTATAAATTGATTTAATAATAATCTTTGATGAACTCAATGACTCGAATGCAACGTTCTTCAAAATATGCTATGAAAGACTCCAAGTAATATCTTTAAAATAAGCAAATGCACAGCGGAAGATTACTTTAACACCTGAGAATAAACATGCTTTAAAGTGTCAACCAAAAGGTTGGTGAGTTCATTAGTTTATCATAATCATTCATTTCCATCATTTTAATAGACCACAAGAATTTCATTTCCAGTTCTCATAAATATACGTCCCATGCATAGAGACAAAAATAATCATTCATATGGTGAACACCTGGTAACCGACATTAACTAAATACATATAAGAATATCCCCTATCATTCCGGGATCCTCCTTCGGACATGATATAAATTTTGAAGTACTAAAGCATCCGGTACTTTGGATGGGGTTTGTTAGGCCCAATAGATCTATCTTTAGGATTCGCGTCAATTAGGGTATCTGTTCCCTAATTCTAAGATTACCAGACTTTAATAAAAAGGGGCATATTCGATTTCGATAATTCAACCATAGAATGTAGTTCCAATTACTTGTGTCTATTTCGATAAACATTTATAAAAGCGCATGTATTGTAGTGACCCGAACTTTTCCATGTTTATATATATTAATTGAGATTGATATTTATATGATTAAATGTTTCCAACATGTTAAGCAATCAAACTTGTTAAGACTTGATTAATTGAAATATGTTTCATATAGACAATTGACCACCCAAGTTGACCGGTGATTCACGAACGTTAAAACTTGTAAAAACTATATGATGACATATATATGGATATATATATATAGTTAACATGATACTCTGATAAGTAAACATATCATTAAGTATATTAACAATGAACTACATATGTAAAAACAAGACTACTAACTTAATGATTTTTAAACGAGACATATATGTAACGATTATCGTTGTAAAGACATTTAATGTATATATATCATATTAAGAGATATTCATACATGATAATATCATGATAATATAATAATTTAAAATCTCATTTGATATTATAAACATTGGGTTAACAACATTTAACAAGATCGTTAACCTAAAGGTTTCAAAACAACACTTACATGTAACGACTAACGATGACTTAACGACTCAGTTAAAATGTATATACATGTAGTGTTTTAATATGTATTTATACACTTTTGAAAGACTTCAATACACTTATCAAAATACTTCTACTTAACAAAAATGCTTACAATTACATCCTCGTTCAGTTTCATCAACAATTCTACTCGTATGCACTCGTATTCACTCGTATTCGTACTCGTACAATACACAGCTTTTAGATGTATGTACTATTGGTATATACACTCCAATGATCAGCTCTTAGCAGCCCATGTGAGTCACCTAACACATGTGGGAACCATCATTTGGCAACTAGCATGAAATATCTCAAAAAATTACAAAAATATGAGTAATCATTCATGACTTATTTACATGAAAACAAAATTACATATCCTTTATATCTAATCCATACACCAACGACCAAAAACACCTACAAACACTTTCATTCTTCAATTTTCTTAATCTAATTGATCTCTCAAGTTCTATCTTCAAGTTCTAAGTGTTCTTCATATATTCTACAAGTTCTAGTTACATAAAATCAAGAATACTTTCAAGTTTGCTAGCTCACTTCCAATCTTGTAAGGTGATCATCCAACCTCAAGAAATCTTTGTTTCTTATAGTAGGTTATCATTATAATACAAGGTAATAATCATATTCAAGCTTTGGTTCAATTTCTATAACTATAACAATCTTATTTCAAGTGATGATCTTACTTGAACTTGTTTTCGTGTCATGATTCTGCTTCAAGAACTTCGAGCCATCCAAGGATCCGTTGAAGCTAGATCCATTTTTCTCTTTTCCAGTAGGTTTATCCAAGGAACTTAAGGTAGTAATGATGTTCATAACATCATTCAATTCATACATATAAAGCTATCTTATTCGAAGGTTTAAACTTGTAATCAGTAGAACATAGTTTAGTTAATTCTAAACTTGTTCGCAAACAAAAGTTAATCCTTCTAACTTGACTTTTAAAATCAACTAAACACATGTTCTATATCTATATGATATGCTAACTTAATGATTTAAAACCTGGAAACATGAAAAACACCGTAAAACCGGATTTACGCCGTCGTAGTAACACCGCGGGCTGTTTTGGGTTAGTTAATTAAAAGCTATGATAAACTTTGATTTAAAAGTTGTTATTCTGAGAAAATGATTTTTATTATGAACATGAAACTATATCCAAAAATTATGGTTAAACTCAAAGTGGAAGTATGTTTTCTAAAATGGTCATCTAGACGTCGTTCTTTCGACTGAAATGACTACCTTTACAAAAACGACTTGTAACTTATTTTTCCGACTATAAACATATACTTTTTCTGTTTAGATTCATAAAATAGAGTTCAATATTAAACCATAGCAATTTGATTTACTCAAAACGGATTTAAAATGAAGAAGTTATGGGTAAAACAAGATTGGATAATTTTTCTCATTTTAGCTACGTGAAAATTGGTAACAAATCTATTCCAACCATAACTTAATCAACTTGTATTGTATATTATGTAATCTTGAGATACCACAGACACGTATACAATGTTTCGACCTATCATGTCGACACATCTATATATATTTCGGAACAACCATAGACACTCTATATGTGAATGTTGGAGTTAGCTATACAGGGTTGAGGTTGATTCCAAAATATATATAGTTTGAGTTGTGATCAATGCTGAGATACGTATACACTGGGTCGTGGATTGATTCAAGATAATATTTATCGATTTATTTATGTACATCTAACTGTGGACAACTAGTTGTAGGTTACTAACGAGGACAGCTGACTTAATAAACTTAAAACATCAAAATATATTAAAAGTGTTGTAAATATATTTTGAACATACTTTGATATATATGTATATATTGTTATAGGTTCGTGAATCAACCAGTGGCCAAGTCTTACTTCCCGACGAAGTAAAAATCTGTGAAAGTGAGTTATAGTCCCACTTTTAAAATCTAATATTTTTGGGATGAGAATACATGCAGGTTTTATAAATGATTTATAAAATAGACACAAGTACGTGAAACTACATTCTATGGTTGAATTATCGAAATCGAATATGCCCCTTTTTATTAAGTCTGGTAATCTAAGAATTAGGGAACAGACACCCTAATTGACGCGAATCCTAAAGATAGATCTATTGGGCCCAACAAGCCCCATCCAAAGTACCGGATGCTTTAGTACTTTGAAATTTATATCATATCCGAAGGGTGTCCCGAAATGATGGGGATATTCTTATATATGCATCTTGTTAATGTCGGTTACCAGGTGTTCACCATATGAATGATTTTTATCTCTATGTATGGGATGTGTATTGAAATATGAAATCTTGTGGTCTATTATTATGATTTGATATATATAGGTTAAACCTATAACTCACCAACATTTTTGTTGACGTTTTAAGCATGTTTATTCTCAGGTGATTATTAAGAGCTTCCGCTGTCGCATACTTAAATAAGGACGAGATTTGGAGTCCATGCTTGTATGATATTGTGTAAAAACTGCATTCAAGAAACTTATTTTGTTGTAACATATTTGTATTGTAAACCATTATGTAATGGTCGTGTGTAAACAGGATATTTTAGATTATCATTATTTGATAATCTACGTAAAGCTTTTTAAAACCTTTATCTATGAAATAAAGGTTATGGTTTGTTTTAAAAATGAATGCAGTCTTTGAAAAACGTCTCATATAGAGGTCAAAACCTCGTAACGAAATCAATTAATATGGAACATTTTTAATCAATAAAAACGGGACATTTCATTTGGTATCCGGGCGTTGGTCTTAGAGAACCAGAATTTTTCATTAGTGTGTCTTATCGAGTTTGTTAAGATGCATTAGTGAGTCTGGACTTCGACCGTGTTTACTTGAAAAATGATTGCTTAACAAATTTTGTTGGAAACTATATATTTTTAACATGTGAATATTATGTGATATATTAATCTCTTAACGCGTTTGATATTATGTGATAGATGTCTACCTCTAGAACAAGTCCCATTGACTCACCTAATAATAATGAAGAGTCAAATGTAAATTGGAATGATTCGTGGACTGATTCACAAGTTCCCGAAGAGGAACCGGAAGAAGAGTCGGAACCGGAAGAAGAATCGGAACCGGATGAAGAAATAGAACCGGTGGGGGAAATAATAAAATGGTTAAGTCAAAGAAAATCCTCAACCAACCGACCAAGGTTAATTATGGTCAATGGTGTTTCCGCCAAGGAAGCAAAATATTGGGAGGATTACCAATTATCCGATGAATCGGATTCTGACGAGAATTCCGATGATGTTATAGAAATTACCCCAACTGAATTTAAAAAGGCAAAAGAAAATAATAAGGGAAAGGGCATAAAAATAGAGAAATCTAATTCCAACCCCGATGAACTTTATATGTATCGTCAACCCCCGAAGTCCTTAAGTTGTAACAATGACCCGGGAACCTCTAAACCACCAGGTTTTTCTAAACCAATGTGGAAAACGACGGCTCGTATTAGGGGAACATCATATATCCCTAGAAACTTGGCAAAACGAACCAAAACCGAAGAAGAAGAAACAAGCGAGTCGGAATAAGATAGTTGTATTCGTGTGGTGTAATATATGTAATATAGTGTGCTTATGCTTTATGATATATGTAAAAATTGCTTGTATTAATAAGTATTTTTTTTTATGAATCTAACTCTTGTCTATTTTACAGTATAAAAACACAAAATGGATAGACAACCCAATATTTTAAGAGACCTACCAGGAGACATGATTGATGAAATCTTGTCTAGAGTCGGTCAGAATTCTTCGGCACAACTATTTAAGGCGAGATCAATTTGTAAGACATTCGAAGAACGTTCCAAGAATGCCTTGGTTTATAAAAGGCTTTCGTTCGAAAGATGGGGGATATCACATTGGGAAATCCATAAGTTACGATGTGTTTACTTTGACGCATATATTGCGGGGAACCCAAATGCTATTTTACGCAATGGGTTAAGAAATTATTTTGACTCAATATATCCGAATATTGGACTTCGTGATTTAAAAAAAGCGGCTAACATGCAACATAAAGAAGCATGTTATGCTTACGGATTAGTAATGTTCGCTTCTCACCAAAGTGAGAACAAGAACATCGGGCTACAACTATTAAACAAAACGTTTCCACAAGTGACGAAGTCGGTAATTGGGGTAAGAAATGAGGTTTTTAGATTGTTACGGGACTGTTGGACATTACGTAACCCTCGTCCCTTTGATGACGTTACAACACGCTGTCTTATCAACGGCCATAACAGTTATGTTCCACAAGACCAAGGATGGGAAGTAATCCTAGTAAAACCAGAATGCATGACTTGTTTCTGGACGTATGAATTACGTGTCTTTATTGCCTTTGCTGAACGACTTATGTACTAGCTAGAATTATCTTCACAACCATCTTGTATCAAATTTATTGTGTGCTATATTTCATGCTATATGTAAAATAAGCGGTATTGTAAGTTTGTAAAATATTGTGTAAAAGTTTGAACGCGAAATATTATTATAATCAGTTTTTCATATAGAACTGTAGTAGTTGAATTGTATATTAGCTACTAAGTATGAACTTAACGGGTAGGTACTACCCGAATTTAAACTTATAAAACGCTAATATGAAGAAAAATCTTTTATAAATGAGTTCATATTATGCTATGAAATACTATTAACTACTCTTAATATTCTGTATGATTAACTTGTTCCATTTGACTATTTTGAAGGAAATGGCACCGACTACTCGACACACCGTGAATATGAATGAAGATGAATTCCGTACTTTTCTAGCTTCAAACATAGCCGCAGTACAGGTTGCGCTACAATCCAACAATAACCTTGGATCTAGCAGTACAGGAAATCGTGTAGGATGCACCTACAAAGAATTCATTGCCTGCAAACCTTTGGAATTTGATGGAACCGAAGGACCGATCGGATTGAAACGGTGGACCGAGAAGGTCGAATCGGTGTTTGCCATAAGTAAGTGTACTGAAGAGGACAAAGTGAAGTACGTTACGCATACCTTTACAGGTTCTGCATTAACATGGTGGAATACCTATCTAGAGCAAGTGGGACAAGACAATGCGTACGCACTACCGTGGTCAGCATTCAAGCACTTGATGAACGAGAAGTACCGTCCCAGAACCGAGGTCAATAAGCTCAAGACAGAACTTAGAGGGTTACGAACCCAAGGATTTGATATTACCACGTACGAAAGACGATTCACAGAATTGTGCCTATTGTGTCCGGGAGCATTCGAAGATGAGGAAGAGAAGATCGACGCATTTGTGAAAGGATTATCGGAAAGAATCCAAGAAGATATAAGTTCACACGAGCCCGCCTCCATACAACAGGCATGCAGAATGGCTCACAAACTAGTGAACCAGATTGAAGAAAGAATTAAAGAACAGATTGCTGAAGAGGCCAATGTGAAGCAAGTCAAAAGAAAGTGGGAGGAAAACGGTGATAAGAATCACCAATACAACAACAACAGCAATTACAACAATAATCGCAACAATTATCCCAACAATCGCAACATCAATCGCAACTACAACAAACGGCCCAACAACAACAACAACAACAACAACAACAACAACAACAACAACAACAACAATAGCAACTACAACAATCATCCCAACAACAATAACAACCACAACAACAACAACAACAATCAGAAGCAGCTATGCCAAAGGTGTGAAAAGTATCACTCGGGGTTCTGAACCAAATTTTGCAACAAGTGTAAAAGAAATGGTTATAGCGCGGCGAAGTGTGAGGTCTACGGACCAGGGGTTAACAGAACGAAAGGAACAAATGGTGTCGGAACGAGTAATGGCGGAGCAAGTAGTGTCGGAGCAAGTTATGCCAATGTAGTTTGTTATAAATGTGGAAAACCGGGCCACATTATTAGAAATTGCCCGAACCAGGAGAACACGAATGGACAAGGCCGCGAAAGAGTTTTCAATATTAATGCGGCAGAGGCACAGGAAGACCCGGAGCTTGTTACGGGTACGTTTCTTATTGACAATAAATCTGCTTACGTTTTATTTGATTCGGGTGCGGATAGAAGCTATATGAGTAGAGATATTTGTGCTAAATTAAGTTGTCCATTGACGCCTTTGGATAGTAAATTTTTACTCGAATTAGCAAATGGTAAATTAATTTCAGCAGATAATATATGTCGGAATCGAGAAATTAAACTGGTTAGCGAAATATTTAAGATTGATTTGATACCAGTAGAGTTAGGGAGTTTTGATGTGATAATCGGTATGGACTGGTTGAAAGAAGTGAAAGCAGAGATCGTTTGTTACAAAAATGCAATTCGCATTATACGAGAAAAAGGAAAACCCTTAATGGTGTACGGAGAAAAGGGCAACACGAAGCTACATCTTATTAGTAATTTGAAGGCACAAAAACTAATAAGAAAAGGTTGCTATGATGTTCTAGCACACGTCGAGAAAGTACAAACTGAAGAAAAGAGCATCAATGATGTTCCCATTGCAAAAGAATTTCCCGATGTATTTCCGAAAGAATTACCAGGATTACCCCCACATCGATCCGTTGAATTTCAAATAGATCTTGTACCAGGAGCTGCACCAATAGCTCGTGCTCCTTACAGACTCGCACCCAGCGAGATGAAAGAACTGCAAAGCCAATTACAAGAACTTTTAGAGCGTGGTTTCATTCGACCAAGCACATCACCGTGGGGAGCTCCTGTTTTGTTTGTCAAGAAGAAAGATGGTACATTCAGGTTGTGTATCGACTACTGAGAGTTGAACAAACTTACCATCAAGAACCGCTACCCACTACCGAGAATCGACGACTTATTTGATCAACTACAAGGCTCGTCTGTTTATTCAAAGATTGACTTACGTTCCGGGTATCATCAAATGCGGGTGAAAGAAGATGATATTCCAAAGACTGCTTTCAGAACACGTTACGGTCATTACGAGTTTATGGTCATGCCGTTTGGTTTAACTAATGCACCAGCTGTGTTCATGGACCTTATGAACCGAGTGTGTGGACCATACCTTGACAAGTTTGTCATTGTTTTCATTGATGACATACTTATTTACTCAAAGAATGACCAAGAACACGGTGAACATTTGAGAAAGGTGTTAGAAGTATTGAGGAAGGAAGAATTGTACGCTAAGTTTTCAAAGTGTGCATTTTGGTTGGAAGAAGTTCAATTCCTCGGTCACATAGTGAACAAAGAAGGTATTAAGGTGGATCCGGCAAAGATAGAAACTGTTGAAAAGTGGGAAACCTCGAAAACTCTAAAACACATACGCCAGTTTTTAGGACTAGCTGGTTACTACAGAAGGTTCATCCAAGACTTTTCCAGAATAGCAAAACCCTTGACTGCATTAACGCATAAAGGGAAGAAATTTGAATGGAATGATGAACAAGAGAAAGCGTTTCAGTTATTGAAGAAAAAGCTAACTACGGCACCTATATTGTCATTGCTTGAAGGGAATGATGATTTTGTGATTTATTGTGACGCATCAAAGCAAGGTCTCGGTTGTGTATTAATGTAACGAACGAAGGTGATTGCTTATGCGTCTAGACAATTGAAGATTCACGAACAAAATTATACGACGCATGATTTGGAATTAGGCGCGGTTGTTTTTGCATTAAAGACTTGGAGGCACTACTTATATGGGATCAAAAGTATTATATATACCGACCACAAAAGTCTTCAACACATATTTAATCAGAAACAACTGAATATGAGGCAGCGTAGGTGGATTAAATTATTGAATGATTACGACTTTGAGATTCGTTACCACCTGGGGAAGGCAAATGTGGTAGCCGATGCCTTGAGCAGGAAGGACAGAGAACCCATTCGAGTAAAATCTATGAATATAATGATTCATAATAACCTTACTACTCAAATAAAGGAGGCGCAATAAGGAGTTTTAAAAAAGGGAAATTTAAAGTATGAAATACCCAAAGGATCGGAGAAGCATCTTAATATTCGGGAAGACGGAACCCGGTATAGGGCTGAAAGGATTTGGGTACCAACATTTGGAGATATGAGAGAAATGGTACTTAGAGAAGCTCATAAAACCAGATACTCAATACATCCTGGAACAGGGAAGATGTACAAGGATCTCAAGAAACATTTTTGGTGGCCGAGTATGAAAGTCGATGTTGCTAAATACGTAGGAGAATTTTTGACGTGTTCTAAGGTCAAAGCTGAGCATCAGAAACCATCAGGTCTACTTCAACAACCCAAAATCCCGGAATGGAAATGAGAAAACATTACCATGGATTTCATCACTAAATTGCCAAGGACTGCAAGTGGTTTTGATACTATTTGGGTAATAGTTGATCGTCTCACCAAATCAGCACACTTCCTGCCAATAAGAGAAGATGACAAGATGGAGAAGTTAGCACGACTGTATTTGAAGGAAGTCGTCTCCAGACATGGAATACCAATCTCTATTATCTCTGATAGGGATGGCAGATTTATTTCAAGATTCTGGCAGACATTATAGCAAGCATTAGGAACTCGTCTAGACATGAGTACTGCCTATCATCCACAAACTGATGGGCAGAGCGAAAGGACGATACAAACGCTTGAAGACATGCTATGAGCATGTGTTATTGATTTCGGAAACAGTTGGGATCGACATCTACCGTTAGCAGAATTTTCCTATAACAACAGCTACCATTCAAGCATTGAGATGGCGCCGTTTGAAGCACTTTATGGTAGAAAGTGCAGGTCTCCGATTTGTTGGAGTGAAGTGGGGGATAGACAGATTACGGGTCCGGAGATTATACAAGAAACTACTGAGAAGATCATCCAAATTCAACAACGGTTGAAAACCGTCCAAAGTCGACAAAAGAGCTACGCTGACATTAAAAGAAAAGATATAGAATTTGAAATTGGAGAGATGGTCATGCTTAAAGTTGCACCTTGGAAAGGCGTTGTTCGATTTGGTAAACGAGGAAAATTAAATCCAAGGTATATTGGACCATTCAAGATTATTGATCGTGTCGGACCAGTAGCTTACCGACTTGAGTTACGTCAACAACTCGCGGCTGTACATAACACTTTCCATGTCTCGAATTTGAAGAAATGTTTTGCTAAAGAAGATCTCACTATTCCGTTAGATGAAATCCAAATCAACGAAAAACTTCAATTCATCGAAGAACCCGTCGAAATAATGGATCGTGAGGTTAAAAGACTTAAGCAAAACAAGATACCAATTGTTAAGGTTCGATGGAATGCTCGTATAGGACCCGAGTTCACCTGGGAGCGTGAAGATCAGATGAAGAAGAAATACCCGCATCTATTTCCAGAAGATTCGTCAACACCTTCAACAGCTTAAAATTTCGGGACGAAATTTATTTAACGGGTAGGTACTGTAGTGACCCGAACTTTTCCATGTTTATATATATTAATTGAGATTGATATTTAAATGATTAAATGTTTCCAACATGTTAAGCAATCAAACTTGTTAAGACTTGATTAATTGAAATATGTTTCATATAGACAATTGACCACCCAAGTTGACCGGTGATTCACGAATGTTAAAACTTGTAAAAACTATATGATGACATATATATGGATATATATATAGTTAACATGATACTATGATAAGTAAACATATCATTAAGTATATTAACAATGAACTACATATGTAAAAACAAGACTACTAACTTAATGATTTTTAAACGAGACATATATGTAACGATTATCGTTGTAAAGACATTTAATGTATATATATCATATTAAGAGATATTCATACATGATAATATCATGATAATATAATAATTTAAAATCTCATTTGATATTATAAACATTGGGTTAACAACATTTAACAAGATCGTTAACCTAAAGGTTTCAAAACAACACTTACATGTAACGACTAACGATGACTTAACGACTCAGTTAAAATGTATATACATGTAGTCTTTTAATATGTATTTATACACTTTTGAAAAACTTCAATACACTTATCAAAATACTTCTACTTAACAAAAATGCTTACAATTACATCCTCGTTCAGTTTCATCAACAATTCTACTCGTATGCACCCGTATTCGTACTCGTACAATACACAGCTTTTAGATGTATGTACTATTGGTATATAAACTCCAATGATCAGCTCTTAGCAGCCCATGTGAGTCACCTAACACATGTGGGAACCATTATTTGGCAACTAGCATGAAATATCTCAAAAAATTACAAAAATATGAGTAATCATTCATGACTTATTTACATGAAAACAAAATTACATATCCTTTATATCTAATCCATACACCAACGACCAAAAACACCTACAAACACTTTCATTCTTCAATTTTCTTCATCTAATTGATCTCTCTCAAGTTCTATCTTCAAGTTCTAAGTGTTCTTCATATATTCTACAAGTTCTAGTTACATAAAATCAAGAATACTTTCAAGTTTGCTAGCTCACTTCCAATCTTGTAAGGTGATCATCCAACCTCAAGAAATCTTTGTTTCTTATAGTAGGTTATCATTATAATACAAGGTAATAATCATATTTAAGCTTTGGTTCAATTTCTATAACTATAACAATCTTATTTCAAGTGATGATCTTACTTGAACTTGTTTTCGTGTCATGATTCTGCTTCAATTCGAGCCATCCAAGGATCCGTTGAAGCTAGATCCATTTTTCTATTTTCCAGTAGCTTTATCCAAGGAACTTGTTCATAACATCATTCGATTCATACATATAAAGCTATCTTATTCGAAGGTTTAAACTTGTAATCACTAGAACATAGTTTAGTTAATTCTAAACTTGTTCGCAAACAAAAGTTAATCCTTCTAACTTGACTTTTAAAATCAACTAAACACATGTTCTATATCTATATGATATGCTAACTTAATGATTTAAAACCTGGAAACACGAAAAACACCGTAAAACCGGATTTACGCCGTCGTAGTAACACCGCGGGCTGTTTTGGGTTAGTTAATTAAAAACTATGATAAACTTTGAGTTAAAAGTTGTTATTCTGAGAAAATGTTTTTTATTATGAACATGAAACTATATCCAAAAATTATGGTTAAACTCAAAGTGGAAGTATGTTTTCTAAAATGGTCATCTAGACGTCGTTCTTTCGACTGAAATGACTACCTTTACAAAAACGACTTGTAACTTATTTTTCCGACTATAAACCTATACTTTGTATGTTTAGATTCATAAAATAGAGTTCAATATGAAACCATAGCAATTTGATTCACTCAAAATGGATTTAAAATGAAGAAGTTATGGGTAAAACAAGATTGGATAATTTTTCTCATTTTAGCTACGTGAAAATTGGTAACAAATCTATTCCAACCATAACTTAATCAACTTGTATTGTATATTATGTAATCTTGAAATACCATAGACAAGTATACAATGTTTCGACCTATCATGTCGACACATCTATATATATTTCGGAACAACCATAGACACTCTATATGTGAATGTTGGAGTTAGCTATACAGGGTTGAGGTTGATTCCAAAATATATATAGTTTGAGTTGTGATCAATACTGAGATACGTATACACTGGGTCGTGGATTGATTCAAGATAATATTTATAGATTTATTTCTGTACATCTAACTGTGGAAAACTAGTTGTAGGTTACTAACGAGGACAGCTGACTTAATAAACTTAAAACATCAAAATATATTAAAAATGTTGTAAATATATTTTGAACATACTTTGATATATATGTATATATTGTTATAGGTTCGTGAATCAACCAGCGGCCAAGTCTGACTTCCCGACGAAGTAAAAATCTGTGAAAGTGAGTTATAGTCCCACTTTTAAAATCTAATATTTTTGGGATGAGAATACATGCAAGTTTTATAAATGATTTACAAAATAGACACAAGTACATGAAACTACATTCTATGGTTGAATTATCGAAATCGAATATGCTCTTTTTATTAAGTCTGGTAATCTAAGAATTAGGGAACAGACACCCTAATTGACGCGAATCCTAAAGATAGATCTATTGGGCCTAACAAACCCCATCCAAAGTACCGGATGCTTTAGTACTTCGAAATTTATATCATATCCGAAGGGTGTCCCGGAATGATGGGGATATTCTTATATATGCATCTTGTTAATGTCGGTTACCAGGTGTTCACCATATGAATGATTTTTATCTCTATGTATGGGATGTGTATTGAAATATGAAATCTTGTGGTCTATTATTATGATTTGATATATATAGGTTAAACCTATAACTCACCAACATTTTTGTTGACGTTTTAAGCATGTTTATTCTCAGGTGATTATTAAGAGCTTCCGTTGTCGCATACTTAAATAAGGACGAGATTTGGAGTCCATGCTTGTATGATATTGTGTAAAAACTGCATTCAAGAAACTTATTTTGTTGTAACATATTTGTATTGTAAACCATTATGTAATGGTCGTGTGTAAACAGGATATTTTAGATTATCATTATTTGATAATCTACGTAAAGCTTTTTAAAACCTTTATCTATGAAATAAAGGTTATGGTTTGTTTAAAAAAGGAATGCAGTCTTTGAAAAACGTCTCATATAGAGGTCAAAACCTCGCAACGAAATCAATTAATATGGAACGTTTTTAATCAATAAGAACGGGACATTTCATGTATTCTCAGTCCCAAAAATATAAAGTGTAAAAAAGCAAATGAAACTCACCATACTGTATTTCGTAGTAAAAATACATATAACGTCATTGAACAAGTGCAAGGTTGGCCTCGGATTCACGAACCTAAATTAATTATATATATTTATGTGTTGGTCAATATTTGTCTAACAAATTAGGTCAAGTCATAGTGTACCACAATCCTAATGCTCGAGACTAATATGCAAAAGTCAACAAAAGTAAATTTGACTCAAAATAATTTCCAAAAATCTATACATGATTAATATATAGTTTAAATATCGTCATTTTATATTTTTAAATATTTTTAAAAGATTTATTAGAGTAAATAATATAATTTATTTATTAATAAATAAAATTTTATATTAAATTTATATAATAAAATATACTTTTATATATATTAAGTAATAAAATTTATAGGGTTCATTTAATATCATAAAGATAATATGATAGGTATTATTAAAGTAAGTTATTACACGTAGTAAAATATGTTTGTATCACATATTTATTTGATAAAATAATATCTATAATGTTAGTAAGTAAAATTTGTATTATTTTGTAATAATTATTATTATTATAAAAATATCAATATTTATAATTACTAAGATGACATTATGATAAAACGATAATTTTAATTATGATAACCTTAATATTTACAATAATTTTTAATATCATCTTTAAAATAATAATTCTATTTAAAATAATAATAATAATGATATTTTATAGTAACAATGACATTTCTATAAAAATGATAATTTTTGTTAAAATGATAGTTTTAATACTAACGATACTTTTAATAATAATAGTAATGTTAAAAATAATAAGAACGATAATTTTATCTAAATCAATATCTTATAATATTTTAATTTCATCATGATACTCTTACCCATTATTTCCTAATCGTTTCGTTTAATAGCTTTTAATCGTCTTTTATATCGTGTTCATAATAATGATAATAATAGTAATCAAAATAATTAGGTGTTACAAATATTTGTTTTAATTACACTAATATTAATAATGATAGTTACTATAACATTATTAACGATAATACTAATAATTATCTTAATGATAATATAGTAATAGTAATAATAATAATAATTACAATAACAATAACCATTTTTAAATAATGATATATATATTAATAATGATAATAATAATAATAATAATAATAATAGTAATAATAATACCAATAATAATAATAATAATAATAATAATAATAATAATAATAATAATAATAATTGGATAATAATAATAATAATACTAATTATAACTTTAACGATAATAACGATAGTAATAAAAAAAATAATATTTTTTAATGATAAATCCCTTTTATTGATAAAGATAATAATGATAATAATAAGATAAAACTAGAACGACGATAAAAATGACGATAATAATAATCATTTTTAATAAAAATATCAAAAATTCAATTGATTATAACTTCTAATCCGTTCATCGAAACCATTCGATATCTAAAGGAAAAGTTCTTAATTTTTCGCTAGCTTTCCAAGGAAATGCATATCTTATACCTTATCTCAACCGCAAGTGTAACTAATTCAAGATTCAACCTAACCTGTCTAAGGGCAATATCAAAAGTACAAGCATGCATAATCCTAAATACTCGAGCGCTAGTCAGGGATACACTATTAGTATGTAAAAGTTAAATTATGAGTACTCACGTATCAATATTGAGATTCAATATTGCAGGAAAGGTACGTAGACGCAACGGAAATGATAAACACTATATTGACCTCACGAGCATACCCACGAACCATACTCAATCACCTCCATAGCTATAACCCATAATTTCCTTAATCCTATCCCACTCGAAAAACAACTTCGAAATCACTCGGACAGCACTCCGTCGTAATATTTTATGTATACTAATAATATCTTGAAATAATACGGAGTAAATATATATATGAAAATCGATTGAGAGAGTTTAGAGAAAAATATTTTCAAGTTTCTATGAAATAATGAAACCTATTAAATTCTATTTATAATAGATTTTTGAATTATTAAAGTGAATTATTAAAGTATGAATTATTAAATTGAATTATTAAAGTATGAATTATTAAAGTGAATTATTAAAGTGAATAATTAAAGTATAAATTATTAAAGTAAATTATTAAAGTATGAATTATTAAAGTGAATTATTAAAGTTAAAGTAAAGTAAAAATAAAGTAAAGGTAAAGTTTAAGTATAGTAAAAGTATAAAACTATGTACGTATAATACGCGTATAAATATATATATATATATATATATATATATATATATATATATATATATATAATATTAATTTAAATCTTTATATATATTAAATAAAATAAAATATAAATATCGTTATCTTTATCATACTAGTTAAGTAATGAGTTGTCAAAAGTGATTCTAGATATTTATAAAAGTTATATACGTTTTAATAATAAAGTTCTTTTTAAACTGAAAATGATTTTTGTACGTTTGAAACTAAATAGATCAATCGAGTCTTTATGAGGTTCAATCTTCCACTATCCTTTGTCTAGTTCTCAATGATTGACAATTTGTTCTTATTTATAAATCAATTTACCATTTTCCGAATATTGTTAAAATTTAAAGATTTCTCAAATCAACGTGGGCCTTTCAACAGAGACTTGTAATCATAATTCAATATATCTGATAATTCAATCATTTGATCTTATCTTCTAATTCCATTGATAAACATTTTGAAACAGATACAATCATATAAAGTATTTAATCTAATATTTTGTTTACGTTTCAAGTTATAATATATATATACATATACATATATAATCATATTCGTTACAACAATCAACGAGGTAGAATATCAAACCAAGGCTACTACAATCCTAATCAAAAGCAAGTCTCATTCGACAATCAAACCAATACACCACCCGGATTTACAAACCAAAACCAAAACCGAAACCAAAGTTACAACCCGAATTATAACCAAAACCAAAGCAACAACTTCCAATACCAAAACCAACAACCTTACAAAAATCAACCTTATAACAACCAATCCAATCCAAATTATCAAAACAACCAAGGTTATAGTTGTAGTGACCCGAACTTTTCCATGTTTATATATATATTAAATGAAATTGTTATTTACATGATTAAGTGTTTCCAACATGTTAAGCAATCAAACTTGTTAAGACTTGATTAGTTGAAATAGGTTTCATATAGACAATTGACCACCCAAGTTGACTGGTGATTCACGAACATTAAAACTTGTAAAAACTATACGATGACATATATATGGTAATATATATAGTTAACATGATTTTATTATAAGTATGTATCTCATTAGGTATTTTAACAATGAGTTATATACATAAAAATGAGACTATTAATTTAAGAAACTCGAAAATGATATATATAACGATTATCGTTATAACAACGTCTTAATAGGTACATATGAATCATATTAAGATATTGATACACTTGGTTAATTATGTTAAATGATAAGTAAATATATTATTAAGTGTATTAACAATGAAATACATATGTAAAAATAAGTCTACTAACTTAATGATTTCGAAACGAGACATATATGTAACGATTATCGTTGTAACGACATTTAACTGTATATATATCATACTAAGATATATTATATATCATAATATCATGATAATATAACAATTTAACATATCATTTGTTATAATAAACAATGGGTTAACAACATTCAACAAGATCATTAACCTAAAGGTTTCAAAACAACATTTACATGTAACGACTAACGATGACTTAACGACTTAGTTAAAATGTATATACATGTAGTGTTTTAATATGTATTCATACACTTTTGAAAGACTTCAAGACACTTATCAAAATACTTCTACTTAACAAAAATGCTTACAATTACAACCTCGTTTAGTTTCATCAACAATTCTACTCGTATGCACCCGTATTCGTACTCGTACAATACACAGCTTTTAGATGTATGTACTATTGGTATATACACTTCAATGATCAGCTATTAGTAGCCCATGTGAGTCACCTAACACATGTGGGAACCATCATTTGTCAACTAGCATGAAATATCTCATAAAATTACAAAAATAAGAGTAATCATTCATGACTTATTTACATGAAAACAAAATTACATATCCTTTATATCTAATCCATACACCAATGACCAAAAACACCTACAAACAATTTAATTCTTCAATTTTCTTCATCTAATTGATCTCTCTCAAGTTCTATCTTCAAGTTGTAAGTGTTCTTCATAAATTCCAAAAGTTCTAGTTTCATAAAATCAAGAATACTTCCAAGATTGCAAGTTTACTTCCAAGTTTTCTAAATCCATTCCAAGTAATCATCCAAGATCAAGAAACCTTTGTTACTTACAGTAGGTTATATTTATAATAAAAGGTAATAATCATATTCAAACTTTAATTCAATTTCTATAACTATAACAATCTTATTTCGAGTGGAAATCTTACTTGAAATTGTTTTCGTGTCATGATTCTGCTTCAAGAACTTTCAAGCCATCCAAGGATCCTTTGAAGCTAGATCCATTTTTCTCATTTCCAGTAGGTTTATCCAAGGAACTTGAGGTAGTAATGATGTTCATAACATCATTCGATTCATACATAAAAAGCTGTCTTATTCAACGTTATAAACTTGTAATCACTAGAACATAGTTTAGTTAATTCTAAACTTGTTCGCAAATAAAGTTAATCCTTCTAACTAGACTTTTAAAATCAACTAAACACATGTTCTATATCTATATGATATGCTAACTTAATGATTTAAAACCCGGAAACACGATAAACACCATAAAACTGGATATACGCCGTCGTAGTAAAACCGGTGGCTGTTTTGGTTGGGATAATTAAAAGCTAAGAAGAACTTTGATTTAAAAGCTATACTTCTAGAAAAATGATTTTTCTTATGAACATGAAACAATATCCAAAAATCATGGTTAAACTCAAAGTGAAAGTATGTTTTTCAAAATAGTCATCAAGATGTCGTTCTTTCAACGGAAATGACTACCTCTTTCAAAAACGACTTGTAACTTGTATTTTCGACTATAAACTTATACTTTTTCTGTTTAGATTCATAAATTTAAGTTCAATACGAAATCGTGGCCACTGGAATCACTCAAAACGGATTAGAAACGAAGAAATGGCTAGTAAAGCAAGATTGATAAAAAACTACTCATTTTACCTACGTGAAAGTTAGTAATAAATCTATTCTAACCATAACCTAATCAACTTATATTGTATATTATGTAATCTTGAGATACCATAGACACGTATACAATGTTTTGACCTATCATGTCGACCCATCTATATATATATATTGCGGAACAACCATAGACACTCTATATGTGAATGTTGGAGTTAGCTATACAGGGTTGAGGTTGATTCCAAAATATATATATAGTTTGAGTTGTGATCAATACTGAGATACGTATACACTGGGTCGTGGATTGATTCAAGATAATATTTATCGATTTATTTCTGTACATCTAACTGTGGACAACTAGTTGTAGGTTACTAACGAGGACAGCTGACTTAATAAACTTAAAACATCAAAATGTATTAAAAGTGTTGTAAATATATTTTGAACTTACTTTGATATATATGTATATATTGTTATAGGTTCGTGAATCAACCAGTGGCCAAGTCTGTTGAGATTTAACAAGTTCAAAATATACTTAAACCATTTTAAGAATTAAGAAAGCGGAAGCATGTTAATTACCAATTTTAGACTTGTTAAACTTTAACCAATTAAAGTTAAATCCCAATTAGGATCAAGTTGTGATATATACTTACAAACTACAAGCAAGTAAAGAGATTATACCTACTCCAAGCTTGCTAGTAAATGATGAAGATGATGATGATGAATGGAGCTCCAAAAGTGTGAAACCTCAAGTTGTTATACCCCAAACTTGTGCACCAACACCCTAGCTTAGGTTAGGATTTATTGACACTTGAATTTAGCTTCCAAAAACCAAATTAAGAACCCTTTGAATCCCCTTAAACCCCACGGTTTTGGCAGCAGAAAAGGGAGGAGAAAATGCAGTTTTTTTGATTACTTTTGATGTGTAAATGCAAGAGTGTCCTTGGAATAATTCAAGTCTTGCATGTTATAGAAGTATGGCCCTTGTAATTGACCAAGAAAAAGGGATCTTAGCATGTGTGCTCTAACTCCCATGTCACTCCTATTATATTTTATAAAGAATAGTTTTTATAAAATTTGAATTTTATAAAACTAGTTTTATAAAACTTCCATATTATTATATACATTTTATTATATAAAACCAATTTATATATAAAATGTAACATAAATAAATTAATTATTTAACCTATAAATAATTAAATCCATAATATATAAATTATTCCATAATTTATATAATACACATCAAATAATATTTAAGAAAACCATTTTTCTTAAAGTTCAAGTGTCGCGTATTTGATCAATGAACCAATCGTTAAAATCAAATACAAATAAGGTGTCGGTAAGTTTGTTATTGGGTATGACCCGACTTGGATCATAACACGTCAGCCACATTAATTTAATATGTCTCTTGGGCATACGAAATACCTTCAATCTCCCACTTGCTCGAGAAACATAAGAAATTAATGCAAGTGATGGATACAGCCTAACACACCGTCCATCACCCCTAATATGTTATGACTTTGTGCCATTCAATAACATCATCCCTTTCGAGTTCCCATCTCGAATATGATTAGGTGAATCTTTCATTATTTCCTTTCGTCCTAGACGTCATGTTAAATCCAAGAGATACAGAGTGATCACTCTCTTATAGATTTAACTTTTCAGGCCTTAGACATCTGACTCTCAACGAATAAGAGGGACAAATTCCATCTTGACTACATACGTCCTAGATATACACTTTGTAATATACCTGAGTTCTTCCTTATGTACTACCATGTTTCAGAATAGCGAAGGAAAGAATCAAGGCACAGTACTTGGTGAATATCCGAACCCAATATGTATCTCAGGTCAGAGGATACAATGATATTCGCCTTTACTCAAGATTACATGTGATCAACCACAAAGGCTCTATACAGTAATTCTTGAGAGCGGGTCTTCCAATATTTGTTTCCCACAAATATCTATGAACCTTGGTTGCAACCTTGCCCCACATTCAACCTATGAATGTATACCAATCCGAGTTCATAATAGTCTAAACCTCACACTTGTTCCCACAAATGTGATCGACTACGGAAATTTAGAATAATTGCTTATTCATGGATGAAATATGCAAAATAGGAACATAACTCAGATAAATTAACACCATAGTTATATTAATGAGTTTGAATAATTTCGTTCCGGTACAATACATAAAATAGATCATATCCAATCACTAGAATATCGAAGCCCTAATGCACAAACATGTCCCTCATGTTTTGGTCCATGTAAAAGCTTCGTGAGTGGATCCGCAACATTATGATCTGTGTGAAATTTGCGAATACATATCTTTCCTTTTTCAACTTCATCCCTTATGTAGTTGAATCTCCGCTCAATGTGACGAGTCTTTTGATGAGCACGAGGTTCCTTGATTTGAGCAATCGCACCCTCGTTGTCACAAAAGATCTCAAGAGGGTCCTGAATGGAAGGGACCACTCCTAAGTCGTCGATGAATTTCTTCATCCATGCAGCTTCCTGAGCTGCCAGTGAGGCGGCAATGTACTCCGACTCTGTAGTGGATAACGCAACAACCTCCTGTTTCGAACTCTTCCAAGAGACCGCACCACCATTTAACATGAAGACATAACCGGATTGTGATCGAGAGTCATCTCGATCAGTTTGGAAACTCGCGTCCACGTAACCTTTTACGGCGAGTTCCTCCTCACCAGACCCATATATTAGAAACATATCCTTAGTTCTCCTAAGGTATTTCAATATACTTTTAACAGCAATCCAATGACTGTTTCCTGGGTTATTCTGGTATCTACTTGTCAAGCTTAGAGCGCATGACACATCCGGTCTAGTACATATCATCGCATACATGATAGACCCAATAGCAGATGCGTATGGGACTTTCTTCATTCTCTCTTGTTCATCTTTCGTGGTAGGACACTGAGATGAATTGAGAACGGTTCCTCTTTGAATAGGTACCAAACCTTTCTTAGAGTTTTCCATCTTGAACCTTTTCAAGATTTTATCAATGTATGTACTTTGACTTAAACCTATCAATCTCTTGGATCTATTCCTATAGATCCCTATCCCCAATATGTATTGTGCGTCTCCAAGATCCTTAATGGAGAAGCAACTCTTTAGCCAAGTTTTGACTCCTTGCATTGTGGTAATATCATTCCCAAATAATAATATATCATCCACATATAGCACAAGGAACATTATAGAGCTCCCACTAGCCTTCTTGTACACACAAGCTTCATCACCATTTTTAATGAAGCCAAATTTCTTTGCCTCTTCATTAAAGCGATGATTCCACATTCTAGATGCTTGTTTCAATCCGTAGATTGATTTCTTCAACTTGCATACCTTTTTAGGATTTTTCGGATCAACAAAACCTTCGGGCTGTACCATATAGACATCTTCCTCAAGATATCCATTTAGGAAAGCGGTTTTGACATCCATTTGCCATATTTCATAGTCATAGTGAGCAGCAATGGCAAATAATATCCTAATAGACTTTAGCATTGCCACTGGCGAGAAAGTTTCATCATAATCAACCCCTTGAGTCTGAGTGAAACCTTTTGCTACAAGTCTAGCTTTGTATGTATCCAAGTTTCCATGTATGTCGGTTTTCTTCTTGAAAAGCCATTTGCAATCAACTAGCTTGGAGCTAGGAGGTTGCACAACAAGTTCCCAAACTTGGTTTTCATACATGGATTGCATCTCGGCGTTCATGGCTTCCTGCCATTTATCTTTATCAATTCTTGATAAAGCATCTTTGTAGTTTGTCGGTTCATCCAAATCAACCGCATAGCAACCTTCCACGAGAAACCCATATCTCTCGGGAGGATTACTAATCCTACTAGATCTTCGAACGTCTTGTGTACCTTGATCATCCATTTGATCATTTTCAACATCCTTATGTTAAGTACTAGTGCCAACCAATTGTGTATCATCGGCTTGATCTTGTACCTCTACAAGATCTATCTTCCTTTCACCATCACCTTCCATAAGGAACTTGGTTTCAAGGAATTCCGCTTTCCGAGCAACAAATACGGTTTGCTCGGATGGATCATAGAAGTAATATCCCATGTCATCTTTGGGATATCCTATGAAGATACACTTTGTGGATCGAGCATGTAGCTTATTTGCTACATAACGCTTAGGATAAGCTTCACATCCCCATACTTTCAAGTATGAAAGAGAAGGAGGTTTTCCAAACCACATCTCATGAGGAGTTCGTTCCACCTTCTTGGTTGGGGCCATATTTAAAATACGAGCCGCGGAGCTTAGACAATAACCCCAAAATGATAGAGGCAACGAGCTTCTTGCCATCATAGATCGAACCATATCCATTAGGGTTCGGTTCCTCCTTTCTTAAACTCCATTAAGTTGGGGTGTTCCGGGTGGAGTAAGTTGTGAGATAATCCCACAACTCCTAAGATGATCTTGGAAGGCTTCGCTTAGGTATTCACCTCCTCTATCGGTACGTAGTACCTTAATTGTCTTATTGAGTTGATTTTGTACTTCGTTTTGATATTCTTTGAATGCTTCAAACGTTTCGTCCTTGTGTCTTAATAAGTAGACATATCCGAAACGACTAAAGTCATCAATGAAAGTAACAAAGTATCTTTCACCTTTCCTAGTCATGGGTTTAAAGGGTCCACATACATCCGAATGTATTAATCCCAATAAATCTTTAGCCCTTTCATAGGTCCCTTTGAAAGGTGCTTTAGTCATCTTGCCTTGTAAACAAGATTCACATACTTCAAACGAATCCATTTCATTTGATCTCAAAAGTCCATTCTTTTGAAGTGTATGTATTCGGTTCTTGTTTATGTGACCAAGGCGACAATGCCATAAGTAGGAATCACTCAAATCCCTTTTGAGTTTCTTGGTGCTTGTATGGTACATTGAGCTACTAGATGATGTGTCATCATGAACCAATTCATAAATTCCATTTGAAGGCGAAGCCTTGAAATAGAATACATTATCTTTAGAAACATGAATATCATCATCAATAAAATTAACAACGTAACCACATTGTTTTAAGCGAGAAATAGAAATAATGTTTCTACACAAATCCGGAGCATACAAAACATTTTCTAAAATAAGTTCCAATCTGCTTGGAAGCTTCAAAATAAAATCTCCTTGAGCTTTAACATGCACCTTTGCACCATTGCCCATATAGAGACTTGATGTTCCCGCCTTATGATCACTTCTTTTGAACCCCTGCAAAGAATTGCAAATATGAGTTCCACATCCAGTGTCTAATACCCATGTATTAGAAGAAGTAATACTTAGCTCTATATATACCATATATATATTACCTGAGGTTTGCCCTGCATCCCTCTTGTCCTTCAACTCCTTAAGGTAGACCGGACAGTTTCGTTTCCAATGACCCATCTCACCGCAACCGAAACATGGGTCTTCCTTGGGGTTTGCCTTCTCGGTGACCTTTTGCTTCTTGGCCTTGTTGATGGTTGGGGTAACCATCTTCCCCTTCCCTTTGCCTTGATAGGCGGGTCCTTTTCTCTTAGCCACCTTTGGCTTAGAGGTGTTACCTTTGGACCCACCTTGATCGATTGCTAACACTGGTAAAGCCCTTTTACCCATGCTAGTTTCCGCCGTTCTAAGCATACCGTGAAGCTCACCTATGCTCTTATCCATCCCATTCATATTGTAATTAATTACAAATTGATCAAACCTTTTTGATAGGGAATTAAGGATAAGATCGGTGGCTAACTCATTTGATATGTTTAGGTTAAGACGGTTAGCACGATCAATAAGGCTCTTCATTTTGAGGACATAAGAGGAGACGGATTGGGTGTCATCCATACGACATGCATGTAGCGCTCGAACCGTTTCGAAGCGCTCGACACGTGCTTGTTGAAGGAACATCTCCTTCAATTGCGTAATCATGTCATATGCACTATGATGTTCGAAATCCTTTTGGAGTTCGGGTATCATAGTCCCAAGCATTAGACAAGCGACTTGCACCGAATCGGCGCAATACTTGTCATAATAAGCCATGCCCTCTATATCTTCCTCATCCGGTTGGTCGGGAATAGGGTCCTCCAACACATACGCTTTGTCCTCAAGTTTGAGGACAATCCTAAGATTACGGAACCAATCCATAAAGTTCGTATGGTTGAGTTTGTCTTTCTCGAGGAGAGACCTTAATGATAGGTTGTTTAGGTTAAGTGGTGCATTTTGCATGTTGTTGTTATTTGCGGCCATCTACAAAATTTAACAAAGTCCTTTTAAGTATCGATTTTAAATTTAATAAACAATACCCTTTTATTTTTAATTGTTTTATTAAATCTTAGAACCCAACGGTAAATCAAATTTCGGTTAGGTGACCTTTATCCCGTTATTTGATTTAGCTAGGTAGTCATTTATGTGACAATTGCAATCCTTTTGCAACTTCTAAGTTATGGGATCATGCAATCCTTTTGCATGGCATATTTATCCCATCAACGCCTATTTGTTCCTCATGCTTCGGTGACCCTAAGTTCATGATTCCTAAATCAAGTCGTCCTACTTGTGTAAACATGTAGACTTAACATACAAGTGGTTAGGTGACCTTTATCCCACATGTATGCGAAGTGTACCTTATTCATATTAGTTCACTCATGACGGTTAGGTGACCTTTATCCCATCAAGAGATTCCTAATATGTCTAAGTGTTTCCACAAAAGGATGGCGTTTAACTTGTTTACCTTGTTTTAGTTAAGGGATTTTAAGTTTTCATAAATTCTAGTTTAAGAAAACATTTGCCATACACCAACATGCATTTGGTGTATAGTTCATTATGAAAAGCCAATTTCATATCTATAAACCATTTTATATATATGATCCTAATCATGATCTTAATAACCGTTTATTAATGTCCTTTTAGCCATTTTTAATTTAACCATTTAAATTGACGTTTTGCATGTCGTTAATTAATGTATAATTTAACCAATTAAATTGCCATTTTGCTTATTGTTAACTTGTGTGATTAACTTGTAGCATACAACCATACAATCCACAATCATACAATAAACAACCATGCATGCAAAACAAATATGTTCACAATCAAGCCATTTTGGTAGACATTTGTTTAGCCGAAAACAAATGCCACCGGATAAGGGGTTATAACACAAAATAGGAGATTTCAAATCTCCCACTTAACCTTGCATCCAAATGCTTCTTCATGTGTTCTTCAAGTCTTCATCATTCTTCATCATTTTACAAAATATATCCTAATACATTTTGTCTAAAAAAAATGAAATTACAACCTAATCTATTTTACATACCAAATATAAAATAAATTACATAACCAAATGAATTATTACATGTCAAATGAATAAATATTATTACAAACCAATTGAATAAATATTAATCAATCATGCATGCAACCAAACACAAGGTCAAGGCTTAGATTGTGAACATCATCAACATAAGTGATAGGCAATACAGAATCACAAGTGATTGGAAACACAGAATCACAAGTGATCTGCAACACAGAATCACAAGTGATTGGCAATACAGAATCACAAGTGATCGGCAACACAGAATCACAAGTGATTGGCAGTATAGAATCACAAGTGATTGGCAGTACAGAATCACAAGTGATTGGCAGTACAGAATGCAGAATCACAAGTGATTTTGGCCAAAATGACAACCACCCAAAACCCAAAATTTTACATTCTACTTCATGCATGTTCATAGAATGCAAAATTATAGTGGGTTTAATAACCATCTCGAAGCATATTTCAACAACTTCGGCTCTAGATACCATTGTTGAGATTTAACAAGTTCAAAATATACTTAAACCATTTTAAGAATTAAGAAAGCGGAAGCATGTTAATTACCAATTTTAGACTTGTTAAACTTTAACCAATTAAAGTTAAATCCCAATTAGGATCAAGTTGTGATATATACTTACAAACTACAAGCAAGTAAAGAGATTATACCTACTCCAAGCTTGCTAGTAAATGATGAAGATGATGATGATGAATGGAGCTCCAAAAGTGTGAAACCTCAAGTTGTTATACCCCAAACTTGTGCACCAACACCCTAGCTTTGGTTAGGATTTATTGACACTTGAATTTAGCTTCCAAAAACCAAATTAAGAACCCTTTGAATCCCCTTAAACCCCACGGTTTTGGCAGCAGAAAAGGGAGGAGAAAATGCAGTTTTTTGATTACTTTTGATGTGTAAATGCAAGAGTGTCCTTGGAATAATTCAAGTCTTGCATGTTATAGAAGTATGGCCCTTGTAATTGACCAAGAAAAAGGGATCTTAGCATGTGTGCTCTAACTCCCATGTCACTCCTATTATATTTTATAAAGAATAGTTTTTATAAAATTTGAATTTTATAAAACTAGTTTTATAAAACTTCCATATTATTATATACATTTTATTATATAAAACCAATTTATATATAAAATGTAACATAAATAAATTAATTATTTAACCTATAAATAATTAAATCCATAATATATAAATTATTCCATAATTTATATAATACACATCAAATAATATTTAAGAAAACCATTTTTCTTAAAGTTCAAGTGTCGCGTATTTGATCAATGAACCAATCGTTAAAATCAAATACAAATAAGGTGTCGGTAAGTTTGTTATTGGGTATGACCCGACTTGGATCATAACACGTCAGCCACATTAATTTAATATGTCTCTTGGGCATACGAAATACCTTCAAAGTCTTACTTCCCGACGAAGTAAAAATCTGTGAAAGTGAGTTATAGTCCAACTTTTAAAATCTAATATTTTTGGGTTGAGAATACATGCAGGTTTTATAAATGATTTATAAAATAGACACAAGTACGTAAAACTACATTCTATGGTTGAATTATTGAAATTGAATATGCCCCTTTTTATTAAGTCTGGTAATCTAAGAATTAGGGAACAGACACCCTAATTGACGCGAATCCTAAATATAGATCTATTGGGCCCAACAAGCCCCATCCAAAGTACCGGATACTTTAGTACTTCGAAATTTATATCATATCCGAAGGGTGTCCCGGAATGATGGGGATATTCTTATATATGCATCTTGTTAATGTCGGTTACCAGGTGTTCACCATATGAATGATTTTTATCTCTATGTATGGGATGTGTATTGAAATATGAAATCTTGTGGTCTATTGTTACGATTTGATATATATAGGTTAAACCTATAACTCACCAACATTTTTGTTGACGTTTAAAGCATGTTTATTCTCAGGTGAATACTAAGAGCTTCCGCTGTTGCATACTAAAATAAGGACAAGATTTGGAGTCCATGTTTGTATGATATTGTGTAAAAACTGCATTCAAGAAACTGATTTCAATGTAACATATTTGTATTGTAAACCATTATGTAATGGTCGTGTGTAAACCGGATATTTTAGATTATCATTATTTGATAATCTACGTAATGCTTTTGAAACCTTTATTGATAAAATAAAGGTTATGGTTCTTTTAAAAATGAATGCAGTCTTTGAAAAACGTCTCATATAGAGGTCAAAACCTCGCAACGAAATCAATTAATATGGAACGTTTATAATCAATATGAACGGGACATTTCAATAGTCAGCCACAAAATAACCAAGGTTACAATCAACAATCTCAACAAAACACTCAACAATCCCAACCTTCAAAGAACCTAGAGGAAATCATGAAAAATTATATCAAAAAGGTGGAAATAACCGAAGTATTCTTATTAAAGGAGAATGAGTTCTTGAAGGAACAATTGAAGCACCAACAAGCATCATTTCAAAACCTAGAAAGTACCATTGGAAGACTTTCAAACCAAGTTGCTGAAAGACCTCAAGGAACTTTACCTTCAAACACTCAAGTCAACCCAAACAATAATTAAAACAATAACCGAAAACACAACCAAAATCAACAAAACAACAACACAAGAGTGATTCCTATCGAAAGCACCAACCAAAACCCTAACTACCCAAACCGAAATGAAAATGTCAATGCATAACCACTTGAAGCGGTATAACCACTCAAGGAATTGAAGATCCCCATCCACAACCCTTTATCACCTATGAACTACTACCAAGTTTTGTTAAAGAGGAAACCGGGGTTAGTAAGGAGAGGGGTAAAGAAAAGGTCAACTCAACCGAGGTACTTGTAATGATGAAACGGGTAAGAAAAAGGGTAATGAGCCTTTAAAGGCTACAAGACCGGTGCCATATCCAAAAGCTTTAAAGAAGGACAAGTTGGCTGCTCAATACAAAAAGTTTCAAGATTTGATGAAAAACCTCTCGGTCAACTTTCCAATCACCGATGTGCTTAAAGGAATGCCAAACTACGGTCGATTCATCAAGGAGCTAATATCTCAAAGGGGTAAACATCATAAACATCTTTTTTTATTGAGGAAGAGTGCAATTAGATTCTTGCATCAAGGCCAAGGATTCCTAAAAAGTTAGGTAATCTGAAAAAATTTGTTTTCCCTTGTAAGTTTGATGACTCGGAAGTGTTCAATGCACTAGCTGACTTGGGTGTAAGCATTAACCTAATGCCCCATTTTATTTCTCAGAGACTTGGCCTTGGACCTCTTAAACCGAATCGGATTAGGATAAGATTGGCTAACCATTCGTTTGATACTGCTATTGGCATCGCCGAAAACATCTTAGTTAGCATTGACACCTTGGTGTTCCCGGTTGATTTTGTTATCATGGAAATGGAGGAGGACCTTTAAGTCCCCCTCATTTTGGGAAGACCATTTTTAGCTACCGCAGACACCATCATTTTGGTACAACGCAACCAACTCAACATTGGAGTTGGTGAAGAGCGTGTGACTATCAATATCCAGGAAACTATGAAGTAACCGAGTAACACCGATGATGAGTACTATGCTTTTGACCATATTGACCTTTATGTGTATGACGAGCTTGAAAAACTTTTAAAGGTTGATACCACGGGGTTCAACCAACTTTGTTATAATGAAATTGTGGATTTAGAGGCCGATTTTAGGGAATTGATGAATGTTAATGTTGATGAATTTGAAATTGAAAATGAGACCACTCGGGTAGAGTTATTTGAGTTTATCCCTCATGAAGATAGATTTCGAATCAAGTCTTCATGGGGAGATCCTCCCACTCTCGAGCTTAAAGAGCTCCCCGAGCATCTTGAGTATGCTTATCTTAAGGAAGAAAACCAACTTTCGATGATTATCTCTTCGAGACTCACCCAAGACCAAAAGATATGACTTGTTTCACTACTTAAGTCCCATCACACGGCCATAGCATGGAAGACCACGGACATCTCGGGGATTAATCCATCATATTGTACACACAAAATTCTCATGGAGGAGAATTTTAAATCGGTTGTCTAAAGACAACGAAGACTTAACCCAAAGATGAAGGAGGTTGTCAAAAAGTATGTGATTAAATTGTTAGATGCGGGCCTTATCTACCCAATATCCGACTCACCTTGGGTGAGTCCCGTTCAAGTGGTGCCCAAAAAGGGTGAGACCACGATGATCTTAAATGACCAAAATCAACTTGTCCCAACCCGAACCATCACGGGATGGAAGGTATGCATTGACCTTAGGCGTCTAAATGATGTAACAAGAAAAGACCATTTCCCACTCCCATACATCGATCAAATGATCGAACGTCTAGCTGGGAGAGAATTTTATAGCTTTCTTGACGGGTTTTTAGAATAATTCCAAATTCCGATAGACCCCGAGGATCAAGAAAAGACGACCTTTACATGCCCCTATGGTACATTTTCTTATCGGAGAATGCCCTTCGGGTTGTGTAATGCCCCGGGGACATTCCAAAGATGTATGCTTGCTATCTTCTCCGATATGGTTGAGGACACTATGGAGGTGTTCATGGATGATTGTTTGGTGTTCGGGGACTCGAATTGTTTGATCATTGTCTTAAAATATCTTGATAAAATGTTAACTCGTTGTGAAAATGCAAATTTGGTTTTAAATTCTGAGAAATGTCACTTCATGGTCAACGAGGGGGTAGTTTTGGGACACATAATTTCTAGGGTGGGAATCGAGGTAGACAAAGCCAAAATTAGCATGATAAAAGAATTACCTAAACCATCGGATGTGAAAGCAATCCGAAGTTTTCTTGGGCACGCGGGATTTTATTGTCGGTTCATAAAAGATTTTTCAAAAATCGCCCGCCCTATGACCAAATGGTTAGAAAAGGACCAACCATTCTTGTTTGATGATGAATGCATCGAGGCATTCAACTTGTTGAAAGAAAAGCTCATTAACCCACCAATTCTTATCTCTCCCGATTAGGACAAAGACTTTGAATTAATGTGTGATGCGAGCGATTATGCACTTGGTGCGGTTCTTGGTCAAAGAGTTTACCAACACTTTAGGTCGATTTACTATGCAAGCAAAACCCTAAATGGGGCCCAATTGAATTACACCACTACCGATAAGGAGCTTCTCGTGGTAGTATTTGCTTTTGATAAGTTTCGGCTTATCTTGTACCTTCAAAGACAATCGTCTACACGGATCAGTCCGCGTTAAAGTACCTTTTTCAAAAGCAAGATGCGAAAAATCATTTGATTCGTTGGGTGCTTCTTTTGTATGAGTTTGATATAGAAATAAAGGATAAATAGGGAGCCGAGAATGTGGCTGCCGACCACTTGTTAAGGCTAGACAATCCCGGGCTTCAACCGTTAGACGGGTCCAAAATTCGAGATACTTTCCCGGATGAACATTTAATCAGAGTTGACCTGGTCGATGAAGTCCCATGGTTTGCCAATTTTGCAAACTACTTGGCATCAAATGTTTTACAAAAAGGACTTTCGTACCAATAAAAGAAAAAGTTTTTCATTGACCTAAGGTATTACTTTTAGGAAGAACCGGACTTGTTCCGCATAGGGGTGGATCAAGTAATTCGGAGATGTGTTTATGGGCAAGAAGCCCAAGAGATTTTGAGGAGTCGTCATAGTGGACCTACGGGAGGGCATTTTGGCCGAATCACACCGCGAAAAAGGTGTTCGATTCCAGTTTCTATTTGCCAACTATATTCAAAGATTCCCACAAATTGGTAAAATGATACGATTCTTGGTGGGTCCATTTCAAAGAGGGATGAGATGCCTCAAACCGGTAAAATGATACGAATTGGTAAAGGTCCAGATCCATTTTAAAGAGGGATGAGATGCCTCAAACCGGCAAACAAATATGTGAGATATTTGATGTATGGGGCCTAGACTTTATGGGTCATTTCCGAATTCGAACAAGTGTCTCTATATCTTGGTGGTGGTAGATTATGTTTCGAAATGGGCCGACGCTAAAGCCTTGCCAACAAATGACGCTAGAGTAGTTGTTAAGTTTTTGAATAGTTTGTTTACTAGGTTTGGAGTGCAAAGGCATTGATCTCAAATCGAGGAATGCACTTTGCTAATAGTCTTATGGATAAAGTAATGGAAAAATGTGGTGTTACACATCGTTTCTCCACCCCTTACCACCCTCACACGAGTGGCCAAGTGGAGAACGCGAATCGTGCTTTGAAAAGGATTTTGGAAAAGACGGTTAGCAATAACCTTAAGGTTTGGTCAACCAAACTTGATGACGCCTTATAGGCATTTAGAACTGCTTACAAGACACCAATAGGCACCACACCATTTCGTCTAGTGTATGGCAAAGCATGCCACCTTCCGGTAGAGGTTGTGCATAAAGCATTTTGGGCGATTAAGGAAGCAAACCTAGACCTAGAACGAGCTAAGGGAAAACGGGTAATGCAAATGCACGAATTAGAGGAGCTTAGGTTGGAGGCGTATGATAAATCTTTGGCATACAAAGAGAAAACTAAGCGATGGCATGATGCCCAACTTAAAGGTCCTAAGGAATTTCACCCAAACGACAAGGTTTTAGTGTTCAATTTCCACTTTAAGTTCTCACCCGGTAAGCTTAAGTCTAGATGGACAGGTCCATACATTGTCAAGAGGGCTTATCCTACGGGTTATGTGGAGTTCTATAGGAATGGTAATACTTTCAAAGCAAACGGTCATAGCTTGAAGGTTTATAAGGATGACATCAATGCTATTGAGCTTGATGACATCAAGCTCTACCCAAAGTAACAACCTTGTGCTAAAACGGGTCAAGTGATAGACCCTAGACCAAAACAATCACACTTGTGTTATATTTGTTCATTTTAGTTTGCATTTCATTTAGACTTGTATGTTTTTGTTTTTGTTTGTTTGCATTTGTTTCTAGTTGCATTTCATGCATATGGGATAGTGAAAAACACCAAAAATAGGTGTTTAGTTGATGTTTGAGCTGAAAATGGCTAAGTTTTTGGGTGAATGTTAAGAAAATCAAAGGGAAAAGCTCACCAGTGTTAAGGTGTGGCACACCTTACCCAAGGTGCGGCGCACCATTTACCTAATTTTTGAAAAATCAAACTCAGTCACCAAACAACACTTCACCAGTGTTAAGGAGAGGCGCACCTAAGGGTCCTGTGTTATGGTGCAGCGCACCTCTTCAAGGTGCGGCGCACCTACCTGATTAAACTGAAAATGCTGAATTTTAAACACCCACTTCATTCATTCTCTTACATAACGGCTAAGTCTCATCTAATTTGAACTCTAGGACTAAATCAACATCTTTTGTGAAGATTTCTTGCATTCTTATCATCATTTAACATGAGTAAAGTAAGATTCACGCTTCATTAACACTTATCTACAATTTCTTGCATAATTCTTGCTATGTTCTTGCTTCTACTTGTTTCTATATTTCGAAGCGATTGATGATAATTATGCTAAATTGGTGATGAACCCTTGTTGTTATCATGATTCCTAACATGATTTGCATGCTTGATTTGAAATTTACAACTTGAATTTTTAGGGTTCTTTCCAAATTGGGGGTTTTCAAAGATGATGTTTAATTGAGAATGTAATGATATAATTGGTTATTCTATGCTTCTATTATATATCTAGATCAAAAAGAATCCAACTTTCATGCTTGTATGCGGTTAAATTGAATTTAGGGTTCTTGATTCTTTAACTTTGACTAAGTTTGACCAACTGGGGTGTATTTGCAATTGAACCTTACTTGTTAGTGAGTATACTTGAGATGATATGGATAATTGCTATACTAAAATGCATGCTCCTAGTCTTAAGCTTAACTTGACCTTTGAATTTGATTAGAGTTGACTTTTTGCAATTAAGTCGTATTATCCATATTTGCATGTTGTGAAGCTTTTTGCTCTGAAGTTCAACGTAGGGGGCATGTTACCCCATCAATGTTTGAATGCAAGATATTTGATTTGTGCTAATATTGCGAAACCATCCTTGCATTTGTTGTTTGTGGAATCGATTTCAGGGTCACGAGAAAGGGAAGAGACTTGCAAAGCCCACCGATGTTCACAATTGGTTGCAAGTGATTTTGCGTGATGAAACTTTGAGATCTAGGATGGTGAATAGGATAAATATGCCGGTGTGCCTGGACAAGTACATTTATTGGACTCAATTGGAATTAGCTGAGTTAGGACATGAGATTCGAGATGCATTTAAGGTTGAGTACTTCCACAAAGTCATGTACTCTTGGGAGCCATTACTTTACATCCAAGAGGAGGTTTATCCTTGGTTAACCTGTGAATTCCTAACAACTTTAAAGGTTCATTTCAAAGTTCATTCTCCATGGTTAGATACTTACCTCACATTTAGGTTAGTGGGAGAGGAAAGGCGGTTAAACATGAGCCAATTTATGGAGTGTCTTGGTCTATACCATGATTCCTCACCTAATGTTACCTTCATATACTTGGCCAAGTGCGAAATGTTCAATCCAAGCGAGTTTGATCCAAAGAGGGTGTGGCACATAATTAGTAACGTCGAATTTACACCCTCCAATCAAGTTTCTAGTGCACTCGCAACTCCCATACTTAGGTGCATCCAAAGGTTCTTTGCTAAATCGGGTTTTCACCGCACGGAAGATGTTGATAAGATGACATTGTTTGATATTTGGTTGGTTCATCGAGTTCACAAGCACAAGCATGTTCACATCCCCAACCTCATCGCAAGTTATCTATTTTATGCAAGTGAAGAACAGTCTACGCTTCCAAGTGTTGGTGGTCACTACGTGAAAAAAATTGCAAAGTTCTTGAGGGTGAATTTCAATGAGTCGTAGAAACTTCAGATGCCTCGTTTTGATTATGATGACTATCAAGGAGGGAACATCTAGATGGCACATCCGACACACAATGGGTAATTGGTAATCAATCTTCATTTTGATTTGTGAAACAATTTATCTTTATGATTTGGCATGCAACTTTAATTGATTTAATCATTGTGTGTGACAACTTGGGATTATTGATTTGGTGTGAAGTAGTACGCTTTTATTGCTACTCTCACACATTATCACACTCATGTTTGTTATAATTTGACAATTGTGCGTGCGTGGATAATATTGTGGATGCTTGTATTTTTCTCTTGCTTGTTGTGGTTCTTAATGGCACGATACACTTTTTGATAATTGATCCAAGCCTGGCATTAAGTTCAGGCATCAAGCTCATTGACTTGCATTCTTTGGTGATTAAATTTTCTCGAAGGGTGACAACAAAGATCATTTGATCTAATCCGATTTTTACTTTCTTTTCTCTCATCTATTCTATTTTCAAAATCCCCCTCATTTTTACTTATTCTATCAATTCAATGCAATGAGGGCATTGCATCAAACTAAATGTAGGGGGAGAGTTAAAATATTGTGCCATTTTGAACTTTTTCGGTTAAACTTGCCACATATAATTTACAAAGATCAAAACTTGCAATGTTGATCAAATTTTGGAACAAGTTTTTAACCATTACATTAATAAAAATCATAATCACTAAAATGGTTACAACTTGAAAATTTTTTAAAAAGTAAAGTCTTTTCCTTGCTTTTGCATGGAAATAAAGTCTTCCATGTGTTATTTAAAAAAAATTAAGTGTTTAAAGCGTTATACTTTAACACTTCCGGATGAGTCTAGTCCATCTATGATAGGGAGTCAAGTCTCCCGAATGTCATTTCACTTGGTGTGGGAGACTTCCGGATCCATATCATTTTATATTGACATTGGTTGTCTTATCATTTTACGATGTTTTAACCGATGTATCATACCGTGGGAAGAGAAGCCACCGAGCTTCACCATGTGCTATCTTCTTGATGAAGAGTAATGGCTTCATGCTAGTATTGCTAGACAACACACACCATAGCCAAAAGCTATGGCACATTTGTGCTATCAATTAACGGAAAGGTAGTAACTACTTCCTACCTTTTCTCAACATAAGCATAAAAGCTTGTTATGTGATAAGTAGACGAGTGAATAAAAGCCTTGAGCTTTGACACTCTCGAGAGAGTCGAGTCCTCACATTTGTTGTTTTGGAAGTCAAGTCTTCCAAACTTGGAAGTAACGTCTTCCAAACTTGGAAGTAACTTCTTCAAAGTTATGTTGTGTTCCAAGCTTTGGAGTAAAGTCTCCCAAGTTAAGTTTGATCCCAAAAAGACCTAAGTTTGGAAGTAAATTCTTCGAAGTATCGTGCAATAGACCCAACGCCAATCTTACACCCAAGGTAGTTGCTTCCTCATTGCCTTCAATACAAGAAGGTAGTTCATTTCGGTGATATACTGGGGAAGTAGCTACCTGTGCGGTCGTCCCATAGTCGGGATGGCTTGTATGCACATCACCTTATGAACCCAAGGTAGTTGCTTCCTCATCGCCTTTAATGTAAGAAGGTAGTTCATTTTGGTGATATACCGGGGAAGTAGCTACCCGTGCGGTTATCCCAAAACTGGGATGGCTTTTGAATGCACATATATTTAAACCAAAATTTTCGGAAAACTTGTCTCGTTTTGCTACTTGACTCGTTTTCCCTTTCTTAAACGAAAATGGTTTTCTTTATAAAGCCTTGTCTTTCCTAAGGCTTAAACGTTTTTATTGGGTAACTCATGTAAATTGGTGCTCCATTTAACCAAAGTGAAGCTTGTGGGTAGTTTTTGTTCGATTGAGGTCCGAAGAATAAGATGATGGAGATGAGAACTCGTTGATCCTATGATTTGAAGAAGCTCCTAGGAAGGTTTGCACTAAAAAGCTCGAATATTGGTATGTTTACTCTTAAAGTGCACAACTTGTAGATATTTGAACCTTTTTAGGGAGCATATATATGTGTTTGTTTGCTTGATTGCTTGAAGAGATTAAGAGGATGTGGAGATTATTAGTTTAGGCTTGAATTATGGTCGAGTTTGAAGGAATTTGAAGATTTTTTGAAGTGTTTCATTGAGTTTTTGTTAGTAGTAGAAGAAGAAGAGATGATGTTGAAAGGACCCGTTCATATACATTATAAACGATTCACAATAGTTGATTACATTGCGAGGTATTTGACCTCTATATTATACATTTTACAAACATTGCATTCGTTTTTAAAAGACAATCTTTATTTACATCGAAAATTGACAGGCATGCATACCATTTCATAATATCCACTATCCAACTATAAATTGATTTAATAATAATCTTTGATAAACTCAATGACTCGAATGCAACGTTCTTCAAAATATGCTATGAAAGACTCCAAGTAATATCTTTAAAATGAGCAAATGCACAGCGGAAGATTTCTTTAACACCTGAGAATAAACATGCTTTAAAGTGTCAACCAAAAGGTTGGTGAGTTCATTAGTTTATCATAATCATTTATTTCCATCATTTTAATAGACCACAAGAATTTCATTTCCAGTTCTCATAAATATACGTCCCATGCATAGAGACAAAAATAATCATTCATATGGTGAACACCTGGTAACCGACATTAACAATATGCATATAAGAATATCCCCTATCATTCCGGGATCCTCCTTCGGACATGATATAAATTTCGAAGTACTAAAGCATCCGGTACTTTGGATGGGGTTTGTTAGGCCCAATAGATCTATCTTTAGGATTCGCGTCAATTAGGGTGTCTATTCCCTAATTCTTAGATTACCAGACTTTAATAAAAAAGGACATATTCGATTTCGATAATTCAACCATAGAATGTTGTTTCAATTACTTGTGTCTATTTCGTCAAACATTTATAAAAGCGCATGTATTCTCAGTCCCAAAAATATAAAGGGTAAAAAGGCAAATGAAACTCACGCATATAAATATTGTAAAACAATTGATAAAGCATTTTGCATGTATTCTCAGCCCCAAAATGTATATAAAAGGGGAATAATGAAACTCACCATACTGTATTTCGTAGTAAAAATACATATAACGTCATTGAATAAGTGCAAGGTTGGCCTCGGATTCACGAACCTATATTAATTATATATATTTATATGTTGGTCAATATTTGTATAGCAATTTAGGTCAGGTCATAGTGTAATCCTATCCTATAGCTCGAGTCTGACTCTACAGTATAGTAACATGTTATATTACTCATGCTCAATTAAGATTCTAGTAAAAGGTGACGTGTGAAACAACGTAACACAAATGGTTTCATAATCATAAAATAGTATTTTAGGTTTTTTTTTTTTTTTTAGAGAAAATCAACACAAAAAGTTAACTGAAAAGTTAACAGGAAAAGTCAAAGTTCAAAGTCAAAAGTTAAAGGTTAAAGTCAAAAGTCAAAGGTCAAAGTAAAAATGAGGTCGTATGCAAATATATAATAACTTATACAAAAATGATTTTCGGTCAAACATGACTAAACGGGCCACTTCAGCTATTTTTAGAAAAATTATCGGAACTCCGATTGATAAACGGCCAAAGATAAAATTTACACATTACCAAAAAGATTAATCATAAATATTATAGAAGTAAACTAAACCTAGACAACTCGTAGTTGCCAACGCGTTTTCGGCGTTTCAAAGTTAATTTTTCAGCTTTAATAAATTTACAAAAGTGACCGAGTAGCCTACTTTGGAGATTTTTAGAAAATTCCTCAAAACTCGTATTGACAAACGGTCAAAGCCTGCAAATTCTCGTTACCACAAAGATATAACATGATTTTTGACAAGAGTAAACACATATCAGGCCGACCATGACAACTGATACAAAACTGACATTTTTAAATAAAAAAGTTTCAGCTCTTTTTAGAATTTTAAAATGTGACCAAACCGTCAACTTTGATGATTTTTAGAAAAATCATCGAGACTCGAATTAACAAACGGCCAGAGTCGTTTGTTAGACCTTACAGCAAAGAATTCAGTGGTATTTTTTTTTATATATGAAACAACGCAGATCAGCGAGAATTTCAGTTCCCGTTTCGACATTTAATCAAAATTTGCAAAACTTCTTTTGTCCATAACTTGACAACCGTTCAACGAAACGAGACGTGCTTTATATGAAAATTCATCTACTTGACGAGTAGAATCCAAATAACAAATTTTTGTAACCCAGAAAATTAGTTCACTAATTATCATCAGCAATTTTAATTACGAAATTAATTATGCAATTTGTTTATTTCATAACTTTCTAACCGTTACTTGGATTCAAGTGATTCTTAAACCAAAATTCAACTATTTTTCGCTAGCTTTCCAACGACATGCATATAGTATACCTTATCTCAATCGTATATGTAACTAATTCAGGAATCAACATAACCTATCTAATGGCAATATCAAAAGTACAAGCATGCATAATCCTATATACTCGAGCACTAGTCAGGGATACACTATTAGTATGTAAAAATTAAATTATGAGTACTCACATATCAATATTGAGATTCAATATTGCAGGAAAGGTACGTAAACGCAACGGAGATGATAAACACTATATTAACCTCACGAGCATACCCATGAACCATACTCAATCACCTCCATAGCTATAACCCATAATTTCCTTAATCCTATCCCACTCGAAAAAACAACTTCGAAATCACTCGGACAGCACTCTGTCGTAATATTTTATGTATACTAATAATATCTTGAGATAATACGGAGTAAATATATATATGTAAATCGATTGAGAGAGTTTAGAGAAAACTATTTTCAAGTTTCTATGAAATAATGAAACCTATTGAATTCTATTTATAATAGATTTTTAAATTATTAAAGTGAATTATTAAAGTATGAATTATTAAAGTGAATTATTAAAGTATGAATTATTAAAGTGAATTATTAAAGTGAATTATTAAAGTGTGAATTATTAAAGTTAAAGTAAAGTAAAAATAAAGTAAAGGTAAAGTTTAAGTATAGTAAAAGTATAAAAGTATGTACGTATAATACGCGTATAAATATATATAATATTAATTTGAATCGTTATATATATTTAATAAAATAAAATATAAATATCATTATCTTTATCATACTAGTTAAGTAATGAGTTGTTAAAAGTGGTTCTAGATATTTATAAAAGTTATATACGTTTTAATAATAAAGTTCTTTTTAAACTGAAAACGTTTTTGTACGTTTGAAACTAAATAGATCAATCGAGTCTTTATGAGATTCAATCTTCCACTATCCTTTGTCTAGTTCTCAATGATTGACAATTTGTTCATATTTATAAATCACTTTACCATTTTCCGAATATTGTTAAAATGAAAAGATTTCTCAAATCAACGTGGGCCTTTCAACAGAGACTTGTAATCATAATTCAATATATCTGATAATTCAATCATTTGATCTTATCTTCTAATTCCATTGATAAACATTTTGAAACAGATACAATCATATAAAATATTTAATCTAATATTTTGTTTACGTTTCAAGTTATAATATATATACACATATACATATATAATCATATTCGTTTAATGGTTCGTGAATCGTTGGAACTTGGTCGAGGTTGAATGAATGTATGAACATAGTTTAAAATTCTTGAAATTTAACTTAACAAATATTGCTTATCGTGTCGGAAACATATAAAGATTAAAGTTTAAATTTGGTTGGAAATTTTCGGGTTGTCACAGTACCTACCCGTTAAAGAAATTTCGTCCCGAAATTTGAGTGGAAATTAGAGTTTTATCATGATGCATACGGGCTGAAAATTAGAGTTTTATCATCAGCGAATACTTTGGATAAACAATCCATTTATATGAAGAGTACGAATGAAGGTAACATAGAAGAGTGAAATGAGTAAGTGTAGATTCATCTTATCATTTGACATAGATATGATTGATTCTCAGATTTTAAGGAATTTGAAGAAAATCTTCTTAATAAGATTTGACTCTCCGGTAATCAAGGGAATTAGGATCCGCTTTAAATGCGATCGTCCATTTTAATTGTTCTGTCGGAGATTTTCTTATAAATTCACCTGCTTCTTTTCCTTACAACTCACACCATCTGTTGATGCATTTTATGCAAGTCCCTAGACATCTACCCACGTCCATTGCAGGTACAACAGTTTACAGGCCACCATGATTGCTCGTTATTATCCTATCCGTGTTTGTATGTGGTTACAGGAACTGCAGGAACAAGATTTAGATGTTTGACTATGTTAGACTTAGTCAGATGTACGAGTGAAGCCTCACTAGTACAGCTGACAGGCTCATACGCATGGTTGATGCTGAGCTAAGTCACAATTACAACCTAAATGATAAGACACGAGTGAGTGATCACCCGTACGGTTGATGAAGCCAACTCGTACATGTGATGAATGAATCATATGGGTGTGTCAACTGCAGGGGTATATAAAGTCTTATGTTCTTCATTTTAGGTTAAGCCTCTCATTTGTTACACACACTCAGATCTAGTGAGCTCCTTCGATTCTCTCTCAGTCCAAATCACCCAGGTGGTGAATAATAGCTCTAGGTGTTGATCTAATCACACTTGATTTAGTTGTGGTTTGACTAAATTAATCAAAAAAAAAAAACTTAACCTATTCACTAGAGGGGTTGATTCACTTATTCTGCCATTGTGTGAGTTAAATCTGTTGATTTCTAAGTTCCTAGTCATGTTTCATCACCTTCTATTCTTTCCCCCTCAACTCATATTTTAAAGTATTCATCAATATGCTCCATCCAGTTCTGATTCTCGATATACTTCTAACTTTCATATCGGTCATTCTTCTTTTTTTCATCTACCGCCAGAAGAATCTATTTACTTCTACTATACTCTTGGGTTTATAGTGTTCCTAGTTCTCCCGTGTCTTTATATTGCTATATGCATCGATATATATGGTTTATAATTTCTGGTTTGTCGTTGGGCTTTATATGTTCCCTTATATTTCAAAGTCTCTGCGTTTGTCTTCTATAATCATTATCATTCACAGTTAATGCTCTCTTTTATTTGCTGCAATTTATACCCCAATTTCTATTTCGGAGTTTTGTCCTTTCGTTTCTTCTTCTTGCGATTAAGCACCGCTTGTAATGGTTCAGAATTCACAGATATGAATTTTGAAATGAACATTGTTAATGTTCTAGGAAGGAAATTGTGATGGCACGATCTTGACTTGTCAAATTACTAAAATACCTTGGAAAAGGCCGAATCATCAAGAAATATTTTCTTGATATTTTAGAGGTTAAATAGAATACAAGAGTCGTATAACATGGCACATGATGATGTTATGATCTGTGAATCATCACGTTCCATTTAGAAACTCAGCATGACTTACTGTAATATAATCACATTGATCAAGTGTCATTATATTATACTAATTCATGCTTCAGTTCCCAACACTACTTCAAAATATTCCTATTTTAAACTTGAATGTTTCAGAATTTAGAAACTAAAATAGTTTCTTTTATGATGTAATACAGATAGCGCGAAGAGGTAAATGATTTCAAATAAGAAAAATTAAGAAAATATCTTCAGAAATATGGAGGATATTTATAATGAAAGATATGATGATATTTTAGAATTTCTAATATCAGAGGATGATGAAGAATATTGTCCGCAGGGGTTTAGAGTCAGGAGCAAGGTATTCGTTAATGACTTCAGCAGATACTGAATTATTTGGATCCTTCGAAGTCAGGTTCAGTCTTTGTAATTTGTCCACAGCCTCCTTCCTACTTTGCTCAATCTGTTTTCCAGTTCCAAGACTTCTCTTTTTCTGCGCTTTGCCAGCACACCTATTCATTATCATCAAACTTTTACTGTTAAGGTCGTTTATAGTTTTTTTGCAGCTTCATCAGTATTTTTCCATTTTCGGAGAACCAATTCGTTGTTCGAAGTTTTTTTCAGAATCTTCACATTCAAATTAAGTCCAGAAGATAGACATTATATATACACATATAACTGTTGGCGTAGACATGCTGCGAGATTTCAAATTACTGATTGCTAATTCCCAATGATTCGTATGGAAATTCTCATTACAAGATGCGAATGAGTAAATGATGGGGTTTCAATGAATAATTATAATGACTCTTTGGAGAGGCTAAAGTCAAAGGGTAATGAAGTTGTTGATACATCTGTTAATAATGTGGTGGAATGTAAAAGGTTCCCTGGTAACGATGGTGTATATCTCAAGGTTATAATAAGGTTAGTCTGACTGAAAAGTCGAAGTTGACTTGCTGGAGCTGTGACAAAACTGGCTACTTTGAATAGGAGTCGCAAAGTTATTTTTGCTAATAAATGCTAAAGAATCTGACGCGGATATGTTGTTTAAACTTTTACTTTGGTTTCAAGAGTTTTTCGGGTACATAACTGTGGGTAACATGTGGTTGGATCATCATCTCGATTGCTCATCATTCGAAGTGTCTTCAGAAATTTTCGAAGGGTTTGAACACAGATTGTAATCGTTAACATATATTTGATGTTCTAACACAGTTTTGAAGTCAAAATATAGCTTGTGAATGATGTAAGGATCTAAGAGTGATGATTTTGGTCATATCTCAAGTTGAATTTTGAAATTTCAAAATCAGAATATGTAATTAAATTTTGAATGAGTATGGTTGTTTTGATTTCTATAAAAGAATGTATATTGTTGTGAAAGTAGGGAGTATAATGGATGATTTGCTGAATCAGATTCGAAGAATGTAATATATTAATTGTGAATTTATATATCTCTCGGGTATTACCTACTCGTTAAAAAAATTTCACAATTAATATTTTGTACAAAAGAATTTATTACAGTCTTTATGAAAATATATATATGTATATTTTCTTCAGATGTAACATAGATTTAATGAGTTAATGTTAAATTAAACTCACTTGATTTACGGTTGAAACTAGAATTGAGTAATCCGTAAAGGCTTTAAAAAGTACATAACTTTTACGCAGTATTTCTTTAATGACATTGAAATTATGAATCAATACTTCGTTATTTGTTGATGTATGATGTTCGGTTCGTGGATTTCTTGTGAATTTCGCAAAGTACGAATGATGTTATCTGAAAAGTTTCGGGTACATCGATGATGAAAGTGTAAAATCAAATATATACTTGATTTATTATGAATTGGAATTTGTTGATTTGCGACAGAGATTGTAGTTAACGCTGGTTAAGTTGCGGCAGAAGGACGTACATTATTGCATATTTGTAATATGAATTAACCGAGTAGTTAAGATTCACACACAATAGCTTAGCACGGAAAGATTTATTTTTATTTCAAAATATATAAAATATACATATAATTTCTTCAAAGGGAATGAGTTAATTCTTCATAACTCGTTGATAAAATATACGGGTTATTGATTCGTAATGATGTCCATATTGATTCGTAATGAGTTTGTGATGTTATAGGTGTTGTTGATTCTGATGTTGACTGTACTGATGATGCTGGTGACGCTGACGGTACTGTTGATGCTGTTGGTAAAACAAGTTTAGCTTGTTAATCACACCCCATTTTTGTCAGGGTTTCTACTCTTCCTTCTATCATTTTGGTTCGCTTAACTGATTTATGGTTAGGGCTAGATTAGATAATCTCTAAGACTTTAGAGATTACATAATCTGCGCGGAATGTTTCTCCAATGAAGTTATGAATTAATACTTCGTCGGTTATTGTTGTTGGTATTCCTTGGTATTTACAGGGCGTATGACATTGGTGCTCGTGGGACAGAGTGTAAAGTTGAGGTTTACGACGTGGTTGTGGTTGGGGTGGTAATGGTACTATTGGCGTTGATGATGGTGTTACTGGTTATGCTACTGATGCTGTTGCTGGTGTTTGTAATCTCTGCACCATATTCTCCAAAGCCACTACCCGAGCGCGAAGCTCGTTGACTTCTTCTATTACACCGGGGTGATTGTCGGTTCGGACGAGCGGATAAATAAAATCTAAAATTTGATGTAATATATAATCGTGACGAGATACTCTGGAAATGAGCGAGAAAATGGTGTTTCGGACAGGTTCGCCGGTAAGTGCTTCAGGTTCTTCGTCAAGAGGGCAATGTGGTGGATGGAAGGGATCACCTTCTTCTTGTCTCCAATGATTGAGGAGGCTACGAACCCATCCCCAATTCATCCAGAATAGGTGATGACTGATTGGTTGATCTATTCCGGTCACACTGCTTTCGGAGCTGGAGTGGGATTCCATTTCGAAATCCGAGGAACTTGAATTAATGATGAATTCCATTTCGTACGATTGAATAAGGATTTTTTTTTCGATATGAAATGATTTTCGGTTATCGGATGGTATTCTAATTACATAGAATATCCATATATATAGAACAAAAGATTTCGTAAATTACGGAGGAATTTACGGGATATATCAGGCAACGTTTACAGTAATAGATACAATAAGATATGATTTAGCAGATACGCTAAGATATGAATTTTTGTCTATACACTATTCATGCAATCAATGCAGCAAGACGTGTCTTAGACTAAAAATGATAAGCAGATAATTTCCTGAGGATGATAAGTAGTTAATTTTTGACACAAAATGATAAGCAAGACTATTGACATGCAGACACGGTCGAAGTCCAGACTCACTAATGCATCCTATCGACTTATCTGTTAGACACACTAATGCAGACCTGGTTCGCTAAGACCACCGTTCTGATACCAACTGAAAGGACCCGTTCATATACATTATAAACGATTCACAATAGTTGATTACATTGCGAGGTATTTGACCTCTATATTATACATTTTACAAACATTGCATTCGTTTTTAAGAGACAATCTTTATTTACATCAAAAATTGACAGGCATGCATACCATTTCATAATATCCACTATCCAACTATAAATTGATTTAATAATAATCTTTGATGAACTCAATGACTCGAATGCAACGTTCTTCAAAATATGCTATGAAAGACTCCAAGTAATATCTTTAAAATGAGCAAATGCACAGCGGAAGATTTCTTTAACACCTGAGAATAAACATGCTTTAAAGTGTCAACCAAAAGGTTGGTGAGTTCATTAGTTTATCATAATCATTTATTTCCATCATTTTAATAGACCACAAGAATTTCATTTCCAGTTCTCATAAATATACGTCCCATGCATAGAGACAAAAATAATCATTCATATGGTGAACACCTGGTAACCGACATTAACAATATGCATATAAGAATATCCCCTATCATTCTGGGATCCTCCTTCGGACATGATATAAATTTCGAAGTACTAAAGCATCCGGTACTTTGGATGGAGTTTGTGAGGCCCAATAGATCTATCTTTAGGATTCGCGTCAATTAGGGTGTCTGTTCCCTAATTCTTAGATTACCGGACTTTAATAAAAAAGGACATATTCGATTTCGATAATTCAACCATAGAATGTAGTTTCAATTACTTGTGTCTATTTCGTCAAACATTTATAAAAGCGCATGTATTCTCAGTCCCAAAAATATATAATGGGTAAAAAGGCAAATGAAACTCACGCATATAAATATTGTAAAACAATTGATAAAGCATTTTGCATGTATTCTCAGCCCCAAAATGTATATAAAAAGGGAATAATGAAACTCACGCATATAAATATTGTAAAACAATTGATAAAGCATTTTGCATGTATTCTCAGCCCCAAAATGTATATAAAAAGGGAATAATGAAACTCACCATACTGTATTTCGTAGTAAAAATACATATAACGTCATTGAATAAGTGCAAGGTTGGCCTCGGATTCACGAACCTATATTAATTATATATATTTATATGTTGGTCAATATTTGTATAGCAATTTAGGTCAGGTCATAGTATAATCCTATCCTATAGCTCGAGTCTGACTCTACAGTATAGTAACATGTTATATTACTCATGCTCAATTAAGATTCTAGTAAAAGGTGACGTGTGAAACAACGTAACACAAATGGTTTCATAATCATAAAATAGTATTTTAGGTTTTTTTTTTTTTAGAGAAAATCAACACAAAAAGTTAACTGAAAAGTTAACAGGAAAAGTCAAAGTTCAAAGTCAAAAGTCAAAGGTTAAAGTCAAAAGTCAAAGGTCAAAGTAAAAATGAGGTCGTATGCAAATATATAATAACTTATACAAAAATGATTTTCGGTCCAACATGACTAAACGGGCCACTTCAGCTATTTTTAGAAAAATTATCGGAACTCCGATTGATAAACGGCCAAAGATAAAATTTACACATTACCAAAAAGATTAAGCATAAATATTACAGAAGTAAACTAAACCTAGACAACTCGTAGTTGCCAACGAGTTTTCGGCGTTTCAAAGTTAATTTTTCAGCTTTAATAAATTTACAAAAGTGACCGAGTAGCCTACTTTGGAGATTTTTAGAAAATTCCTCAAAACTCGTATTGACAAACGGTCAAAGCCTGCAAATTCTCGTTACCACAAAGATATAACATGATTTTTGGCAAGAGTAAACACATATCAGGCCGACCATGACAATTGATACAAAACTGACATTTTTAAATAAAAAAGTTTCAGCTCTTTTTAGAATTTTAAAATGTGACCAAACCGTCAACTTTGATGATTTTTAGAAAAATCGTCGAGACTCGAATTGACAAACGGCCAGAGTCATTGTTAGACCTTACAGCAAAGAATTCAGTGGTATTTTTTTTATATATGAAACAACGCAGATCAGCGAGAATTTCAGTTCCCGTTTCGACATTTCATCAAAATTTGCAAAACTTCTTTTGTACATAACTTGACAACCGTTCAACGAAATGAGACGTGCTTTATATGAAAATTCATCTACTCGACGAGTAGAATCCAAATAACAACTTTTTGTAACCCAAAAAATTAATTCACTAATTATCATCAGCAATTTTAATTACGAAATTAATTATGCAATTTGTTTATTTCATAACTTTCTAACCGTTACTTGGATTCAAGTGATTCTTAAACCAAAATTCAACTATTTTTCGCTAGCTTTCTAACGACATGCATATCTTATACCATATCTCAATCGTATATGTAACTAATTCAGGAATCAACATAACCTATCTAATGGCAATATCAAAAGTACAAGCATGCATAATCCTATATACTCGAGCACTAGTCAGGGATACACTATTAGTATGTAAAAATTAAATTATGAGTACTCACATATCAATATTGAGATTCAATATTGCAGGAAAGGTACGTAAACGCAACGGGGATGATAAATACTATATTGACCTCACGAGCATACCCATGAACCATACTCAATCACCTCCATAGCTATAACCCATAATTTCCTTAATCCTATCCCACTCGAAAAAACAACTTCGAAATCACTCGGACAGCACTCCGTCGTAATATTTTATGTATACTAATAATATCTTAAGATAATACGGAGTAAATATATATATGTAAATCGATTGAGAGAGTTTAGAGAAAACTATTTTCAAGTTTCTATGAAATAATGAAACCTATTGAATTCTATTTATAATAGATTTTTGAATTATTAAAGTAAATTATTAAAGTATGAATTATTAAAGTGAATTATTAAAGTATGAATTATTAAAGTGAATTATTAAAGTATGAATTATTAAAGTAAATTATTAAAGTATGAATTATTAAAGTGAATTATTAAAGTATGAATTATTAAAGTTAAAGTAAAGTAAAAATAAAGTAAAGGTAAAGTTTAAGTATAGTAAAAGTATAAAAGTATGTACGTATAATACGCGTATAAATATATATAATATTAATTTGAATCGTTATATATATTTAATAAAATAAAATATAAATATCGTTATCTTTATCATACTAGTTAAGTAATGAGTTATCAAAAGTGGTTCTAGATATTTATAAAAGTTATATACATTTTAATTATAAAGTTCTTTTTAAACTGAAAACGTTTTTGTACGTTTGAAACTAAATAGATCAATCGAGTCTTTATGAGATTCAATCTTCCACTATCCTTTGTCTAGTTCTCAATGATTGACAATTTGTTCATATTTATAAATCACTTTACCATTTTCCGAATATTGTTAAAATGAAAAGATTTCTCAAATCAACGTGGGCCTTTCAACAGAGACTTGTAATCATAATTCAATATATCTGATAATTCAATCATTTGATCTTATCTTCTAATTCCATTGATAAACATTTTGAAACAGATACAATCATATAAAATATTTAATCTAATATTTTGTTTACGTTTCAAGTTATAATATATATACACATATACATATATAATCATATTCGTTTAATGGTTCGTGAATCGTTGGAACTTGGTCGAGGTTGAATGAATGTATGAACATAGTTTAAAATTCTTGAAATTTAACTTAACAAATATTGCTTATCGTGTCGGAAACATATGAAGATTAAAGTTTAAATTTGGTTGGAAATTTCCGGGTTGTCACAGATGTATGCTTGTTCCTTAGTGTTGGTACGATTTTCCGTGTAGCGACTGTAAGGTACCAGTACAAGACAATAGCTGCTCAGCGTGTGGCGTATTCTGTTGATTGTTGTTTGCCCTCAAGAAATAATCTCTTCATATACGGAACATGGCCTAAAGATCCGTGGGGTGGCCTCAATCAATCTGGGGATCAATATGTAATTGATTCGTCTAGCGTATTGCTGCTAAGCGGCTAATGTGCTTTTAGAGTGAGAAAGAACTGTGTGAGAGAGAAAGTGTACTTCTCTCTGACTTAAGTTCAGATCAGAATGATGTAAAATGTGGTGACACAGGGGGTCAATTTATAGGCGTAGAATGTTCGAAATTCTCGGGACACACGTGTCAATTACTGAGTGGTTCTATTACATGAAATATTCAGAAGGTCGGTGGCCTGTGCTGACGTGGCTGCGTGCCGTTTATGCACTTAGTTAAAGGGCTTAAGCATAGAAGCTACCTGCAGGTCTTACGCTTGACGCTGGGCGGCCTGCTGAATGATGTACGACAAATACTGAAAACCGCCAAATTTCATTATGTTTAGTGTCACTTGATCCATTTTTCTGTATAAAAATGGTGTTTTAATGGTATCTCCTAGGATACACCATTAAGTCCCCCAGTTTAATGTCTTTATTTTTGTAAAAAATAAAGTCATTAAAGTAAAAAATAAAAGATGCCCTTTTTCCTCGAAGACATAAAACTGCTGTAGCCGTCTGTTTCTCTGTGATGGCGTCACATTACCAATTATGAAATTTCCCCCAAAATATTTTTGATTTATTTTCAAAATTTAAATTGCTTGTTCTATTAATCTGGCCCATACACGTGTCTCAATCTCATCCCTTTATTATCAATTTGCTTGACTATAAATAGCCCGTTTCTTTTACCTTTTTCCTCTTTCGAAAACTAATTATTTGCTGTGAAGATATCTTGCAATTTATTCATTTTAGCAATCTATTAAGTGCAAGGTCAATGATTGTTCATCTTTCTCTTCTGCTTGAATTTTTATTTTTCATACTACCATGGCCGAGTCCAGCAGCACTTCTCTCAAAGAGATAATCGTGATGTTAACACCATCCCTTCCAATATCACTAAAGCTGATATAGAAGAATTATGTAGAAAACACAGATATCTGAGATTGTTAAATCCTATTGTTCCGTCGCCTAGCGATAGAGCTAATAAATCTCCTAAGAAGATGATTACTCTTTATAAACTTCAATTAACCGTAGCAAACCTTCGTATTCCTCTCTCTTCTTTCCTTCAACAGATTCTTGCCCATTATGGAATTAGTCTTAGTCAAATTCATCCATTAGGGTTACAAAAAATTATTCTTTTTGAAATGTACTGTAATGCCGTAGGTGAAGTCTCAAATGTAAATATTTTTCATGAATTGTTTAGGACTAGATTAGTTAAAAAATTTTGGTATACATTTGACTGTAAGCCATATAATTCTTTTACTTGGGTGAAGGAAAGTTCCTTGAAAAACTGGAAAGATCCCTATTTCTTTGTCAATGAGAGGGTTGTTCAGGATGCCTGGGCATGTGTTCGTGGATGGAGAAAAACTACCATAGGAGTTAGCAAATCCATCACATTATCCGATGATGAAAATTTTATTTTTGACACTTTGAAGACATTCCAATTTCCACAAAGGTCATATAATGATTATGAAGCCATACTAGTTCTCTGTAAAATCAGTAACAATTGGCATGATGAATATATGCCGGTGCTACCCTGGGAAGGCCGTGGTAGGCGCCTTTATTGATATATTTTACCCATTGATATATTGCCATGAGTTGTATTTGTTCTTATATATGTTTTTGCTTGTTTGTATTTTATCTGATTGCAGAAGAAGAAATGCAGGTTTACAGAACTTTCATGAAAACCAATCTAGATCCTTTGATTGTTTCTAAACGACCCAAAACCCCAGCTAAAATTGAGGCCGACAAAGCCAAAGATATTGAGTTTGAACAACAATCGAAGAGCCCAGAGCGGCCTGTTGCTGGTGGAGATGATGGTATTGTTTAACCATCTCCTGATGCTGAAATCATCGAAACTACTCCTCAACCGTCCAGCGCCAAGAAGACTGGCAAAAGTTCTAAAAATGCTGGGAAGCGTCCAATGAGTGAGGCTACTGAAAAGCCAAAGAAAAGAAGTATATTTCATACTTATATTGCTTGTTGATTTCGGTTTTATAATTTAAATTATACTTATTTGTGTTTGTTCATCACAGAATTGATTCTTCAGAAGGATGGTGATGATGAAACCACCGTTGGTGGTGATATTACTGAATTTGTTGAGGTTGAAGAAGATGATAATGATGAAGAAACTGATGATGATGATACTTTTGAGACTCCTCCATTCAACACTCTGCATACCCCCAAAGGAACTGATACAACACAATCCTCTGCATCTACTCAACCACCAGCTATACCACTAGGCGGTCTACAGGCTTTTCTTGATGATCCTGTCAATAAGTCTGATAGTTTTGCTGAGTTCTAAAGGTAATCCTTATAAGATTTATGGTCCAATAACACCATTTCACTGATAATTATTTTCTTATCATAACTTTTGTATTCATTATAGGCAAATACAATTACTGATTTATCCTCCTCTCAGTCCACCATGACTTATAAACAAAGCTATCAATCCGCTGCTGCAGCATTAGTAATTTTGAATCAACATGTGATTCATGATCTTAAAATGCAAAAAGCTCAAGAAACTATTGTTGCCAATGGTGTGCATAATGCTACCAAGGTGAAGAGGCTTGAAATTGATTTAGAAGATGCAATTTCAAAGTTGAAAACTGTAGTGGATGCTGCAAAGAAGAAGGATGTGACTTGTTGCAGGTGGTGGAAGCAAAATGTGTTTCAAAAAGGGTAGAGAAAGAAAAATTCATGGAAGAGAATGATAAGCTGCTGAAGAATAATGAAGAGTTGAAGAAGATGTTGGAGGAGAAGAATCATTTGTTGGAAGAAAAGATTGCTGCTGCTGCTAATGCTGAGGAGAAATGTACGAATTTAAAGGCTGGTATCCCTGCTCTTGTGCAAAGGGTGTTGAGCTCTCCACTTGTTGGTCAGACTTTCCATAGATATCTGGTGGCATCTACGGAAAGTGATCTTTCAGACACGATGGAGGAGATTTTGAATGCTCTTCCTGTGAGGCCTGACCCCTTACCGACTGCAATTACAAAACACATCAAACCAGATGCTGGTGCCAAACTGTAGGTGGCCATGGGTGAAGTAACTTCTCAAAGGATTAACTCTATAGAAGAAATATGTGCTAGGGAAGATGTATCTGTTAAGGATATTCTGGATGTGCCTATTTCCCATTGATCTGTAATTATGTAACTTTTGTATAATTTATTATATGTACATGCTCTGCTTTTATTCTTAACTTTGTTGTGCTCTATTGCTTTTCATGATAATCATATATCTGCCATTTATATGTTTAATCAATGCCAGCTATAGAAAACTTGAATTTCATACATCATATCACATGAAAATGATTTTTGCCTTAAACTGTTTTTTGATGTTATACATGTATTGAACTGTCATCCGTCATCCGTTGTCCATAGTGCATCATTACATGATTCCTCTTTATGAATCAGAGGTGCACTGCTACCTAAATGGTGTTATGTATACAGGCTATTAAAATTGTATATCTATTGTTTATCTTCATTCAGCGAAGCATGTATAACTTTGTTGTTGTTGTGTAATGAATATATCAAACAATTTATCCGTTCTCCGTTCTGCATTAGATCATTTGTTTTATAAAGAAATATCGAGAAGTCTCAAACAACTTTTGAAGTAAGATATGAATGAATCATAATGTTGTTATGCTATTTATATGTTATAAAAATAGATAAATCTGTTGGAGAAAATTCTATTTATAGAATTATTGGTGTTCCGTTTAGCGTGTTGCGCTCAGGTGTTGTGCGGCTTACAAAATACACTTGTATTTAAATTTTTCTTTTTTCAAGATATAAATGGATTTATGCCGTTGTGATAAACCATTCTGTATGTCATGACATTATGAGATCTTTATTTTTGCCTCGATGCCCTCTAGCGAAGTAAACACTTTACGCTAGCCGATCCCTTGTGTCTAGAATGTTGATACAAGAGCTTCTACCATCGGGGGCATAAAAATGCCTTGCCTTATGTGGGTAGGTATGAATGCTATGTTTTATATTCGTAACGCGTATCGTTTTGTGTGAGAAAAAATAAAACTTTAATGATAATTCTTTGCCACACATACAACATTTTGTGCAACATCTTCGTATGGGGTGATCAAGCCCAATCAGAAAATTAAAAAAAGTGTATTGTGCTTTTGTCTAAACTGATGAAAATTAAAATACGTGATAAAAACTGCTCTACACGATTCATGTTATTATACTGTCTTCCGTGCAGCGTGTTACATCTTGCTTTTAATGTCCCCACATTTTGGGTGGTTTGAAATACCAGTTCGCATCATTTCTACTAAACAACTGTCTCGACGATTCCCCTTTAACAAAATTTCCCTGAGCTTCATAAACAATTGATCTTTCCCTAGCTGGACCCACATATTCAGAGCTTATCATTGCCAAACCATTTGCTATTGGGAAAAGTAATTCTGCATGCGGTGTAGAAGTAATTGCTCCAAATTTGCGAAGAGTCCGCCTACCATACAATGCATTAAATCTTGATCTGCCATCAAGAACTGTAAAATCCATAATTTCTGTTCGAACCAAAGGATGTGTTCCCAATGTTACATCCATTTTCACCTTACCAACTGCCTTCATTGATTCTCCAGTGATGCCAGCAATTTTCAAATTCGTGTAGCAAAGCCTATCCTTTACGCTGAACGGATAATCTCTAAAACAATGCAAATACAAGAGATCTGCTTCACTGCCTGTATCAGTATAAATTCTGGTGACGCTTCTGTTTGCAATGACAGCTGAAATGACTACAGGCTCCTCTGATAAACGCCAATTTGGAATGGTATGAAATATGATTGGAGCATACATCCAATGTTCCGTCCTGCGCTCTCCGTCTGCATCATTTTCATCTACCGTATTCCATATAACCTTGATGTGCATTTCAGGGGTTGGATCCCTTTCATCATTTCTTTCTTCCCTTCTCTTCCAATCACGCCGTCCACCGTGATGCATTTTTCCTTGCCAAGAGAAACGTTTGTTTGGATCATTTCTTCTGTACTTTTTCCCTGGGTAAATATGATTTAACTCTCCAACCTTGATCTCTGCAATGATCTCTCTTATCAACGACTTGAAATTATCAGTGTCATGTCCATATGCTTCATAGAAGTCACACCACTTGTCACTCTGTGGTCCCTGACGCTCTTCCATTGGTGGTGGAGGGTGAAAGGTTTCCTTAACAGGTTCTGTGAACAAGATTTCTTTTGGAGTTTTAGTTAAAGCCATGATAAGTGGATGCCCGTCTAATGGCTTTCGATGGTGATAATTGTCATTTGGATGATTATTCCCCCTCCAACCGTGTTGATGTTTTTGGTAATTGTTGTCATAACCACGTTGTCTCTGATAGTTGTCATTCATGTTCCTTTCTCCGCCTTGCTTCCTAAAGTTTTTTTGATAATTATCCACTCTTGGATATCCCATTTCTCCTGCTCTCAAGTGTCTCTGAGCAATAACCAATGTCTGATGCAATGTTTTTGGAACATCATAACGCAAAGCATGAATTAATTGTGCAAAACGTTGCTGATCAAGACAAAATATAAACCCTGAAACAAGCTGAGACTCTGGTATGTCTGGTATTTTTTGACACTCAATGGTATAACGCTTCATGAAATCACTCAGTGATTCATTTTGATGCATTGTTATCTCATGTGCATCAAGATGTGATAACGTGCAGCTTCTCAAACTTTGATATTGCATCACAAACTTTGCCCTCAAATCAAGAAAACTGGTAATACTCCTAGGAGGCAAACTAGCAAACCACTCCCTTTCCATTTTCTATAGTACCAGTGGAAACATATGGCATGCAGTTTCATCTTCCCAATGCTGTAACCTCATAACACCTTCAAACATGGTGAGAAAGTCTTCCGTATCTGTTGTGCCATCATAAACACCGATAGATGGAAATTCCAAATTTCTTGGCAATGGATAATCTGCAATTCTAGGGATAAAACACTGTGTTGACTCTACCATTGCTGGCGATTTGATAGCTTCATCTCCAGTAATCAAAGCAAACAAATTATCCACAGTCGTTGCACGGATGGCTGGTTGTGCTAATTTCTGCTTATATCGTGATGGTGCCGTTTTATGAAAGGACCCGTTCATACCGATTATAAATGATTCACAATAGTTGATTTCATTGCGAGGTACTTGACCTCTATATGATACATTTTACAAACATTGCAATCATTTTTAAAAGACAAACTTCCATTACATTGAAAGTTGACAGATATGCATATCCTTTCATAATCTATCCAACTATAATTGACTTAATAATAATCTTGTTAACCTCAACGACTCGAATGCAACGTCTTTTGAAATATGCCATGAATGACTCCAAGTAATATCTCTAAAATGAGCAAATGCACAGCGGAAGATTTCTTTAATACCTGAGAATAAACATGCTTTCAAGTGTCAACCAAAAGGTTGGTGAGTTCATTAGTTTATCATAATCAATCATTTTCAATAATATAATAGACCACAAGATTTCATTTTTCATAAACATCATTCTCATATCAGGCATTTCGCAAACTGCATAGAGATAAAAATCATTCATATGGATTGAACACCTGGTAATCGACCTTAACAAGATGCATGAAGAATATCCCCATCATTCCGGGACAACCTTTGGACATGATAAATTCGAAGTACTAAAGCATCCGGTACTTTGGATGGGGCTCGTTGGGCCCGATAGATCTATCTTTAGGATTCGCATCAATTAGGGTGTCTGTTCCCTAATTCTTAGATTACCAGACTAAAAGGGGCATATTCGATTTCGATCATTCAACCATATAATGTAGTTTCAATTACTTGTTTCTATTTCGTAAAACAGTTATAAAAGCAGCGCATGTATTCTCAGTCCCAAAAATATATATTGCAAAAGCATTTAAAAAGGGAGCAGATGAAACTCACAATACTGTATTTTGTAGTAAAAATATTCATACGACGATACTGAACAATGCAGGGTTGGCCTCGGATTCATGAACCTATATCAGGTATATATATTAATACATATAATTGTAATCGAACAATTTATATATTGTTAGTGCTATGATTGTTATTTTAATTATGTTTTTCATTAATAACCTAATTAATTACATTTATTTTGTATACTTTAAATAAATAATTATAATATAGTTCTATTATCTATGTTTTTATATGATTAATTTTTATTGTAATAACAATAATGAAATAAATATATATTAAAAATAATGATACTTATAATAATGATAATAAAAATAATGATAATAATAATAAAAATATTAATATTAAATATAATAATAAAATCATGTTTAATGATAATAATAATATTAATGATAAAAATAATAATAATAATGATACTTTTAATAACAAAAATAATAATAATGATGATAAGTTTAATAAAAATGCTAATTTTATATATAATGATAATTTTACTAATAATGATAACTTTAATAAAAATGATAGTTTTTAATAAAAATGATAATTTTAATGATAATACTAATAATAATTTAAATGATGATTTTAATAAACATGTTATTCTTATTAATAATGATAATCATAATAAAAATGATAATTTTATTTAATCACGACTTAATTGTATTTATATTCATCTTTACTCATAAACGTACTTATAATTATACTTTTCGGTAGTAATTAGCTTAACTATATTCATGATCACAACATTAATCATTTTTATCTTAACATTTGTAATCGTAATTATATTAGTATTAATGATATTAATAATATACTAATTATGATATCAAGATTGGTATTAATAATAATAATAATAATAATAATAATAATAATAATAATAATAATAATAATAATAATAATAATAATAATAATAATAATAATAATAATAATAATAATAATAATAATAATAATAATAATAATAATAATAATAATAATAATAATAATAATAATAACTACCTCATAAGCTTTTCCAAAAAGAATGACACAAACCGGGCTCGAACCCGAGACCTCTCGGTTAAACACAAACACCAAAACCACTGCGCTACTTCTCATATTCTGTTTTAATTCCCATATTAATTTTATTCAACCCTTTTTCCGTTTCATCTTTTTCTTAACCCTTTACCATGCTTCTTCCTTCTTCCTCGTTTCTCTGTAACCCAAATGAATCACCAACGGCCCAACACTTCAACTGAATTAACTCGGCCCAATAAATGGCATTAAAGGGTATACAGCCCAAGTAGAAAAAATATAATAGCCCACGTTTCATTAATTAAAAAGTTTCGGTATACACGTTTTCAAAGAAGTTGTGGCCGACAGAAACAAAGTATATACAGCTGGTTTCAATTGACAGTTCATCAAGAAGGGTTTAGTTTATTCTTGTTGACAGCAAAATGGATACAGAGATTACGATTTATTGATATTTCGTTGGGTAATGATTATGGTGGTCGGATTAGAGTAAAAAAAATTGTAGCAGGTGGGTGTCATCTTCAAGAAGATGATGAATAGTATCGGCCGTTCATAAAAGTTTTCAATCAAAAATCATGAAACAGTTGTAGATGTCGATTTGTTTTCAAATAATAGAACATACTGGTATTGTGGTGATTAAAAAAAAGTAGTAACGAAGGCAAGTGGTTAGATGGTGTTCATTGAAAACCGTAACAAGTATAGCGGCAACCCAATCAGTTGTGATGAACAATAGTTTGAAGATGGTGGTTGTTTTAATCGAAACAGAAACAAGACCTCTATATGTTTGATGATAATTATCGAATCAAGAAAGAATCGAAGGTGGTGATGGTGTTGATTGATCGAGAAAAAGAAAAGATAAGTGGTGATGGTGCTCCAGTGGTGGATAACGATGATTGCTGTGATGTGCTCAGCCCGTAACATAACCTTCAATATATGGTTTCCAATGGTTGGCGATGGGGATTGAAATGGTGTAAAGTTTAGTGATGGCAAGTACTAGTCGTATCCTAACCCGTTAGCATGAACTAGTTATAATACTGGTTAACGTGAAGTAGTAGTAAGTGTTGGTGGTTTGGTTATAGTACATGGTGGTCGAGTATTTGTTTCGGGTATTCAATAGATTGGAAACAGAAAATTGATAGATGGTTAAATGGAGGTCCAGAGGTGGTGATTTGAAGTACGTATAGCATTAACAAATAAGGTGGTTTTGTAATGGTGGTCAGATGGGGGTGATTTAGTGGTGATAAGATGATGATTCGAGTCTTGGTAGAATTGAACCAAAATGCAGGTGAGCTTCGTTAATGTTTTTGCGATGGTGATAATCATAACAAAAGTAGTAACAGCGAGTATGGTGATGATTTAGAGTAGTTGTTATGGTTTTAAAGATGGTGGGTTTAACATAAACATTGTAATAATGGTTTAGTTCACATGGGTTCATGGGTGTCGGGTGATGGAAATTTGCAGGGAGGATGGTGGGTTTCATCAGAAAGAAAGATAGATATTTGATTAAGCATATGCATATGCATATGCATATGTAGCATGTTTATTTATATTATTAGATGACAGAGCAAATAGCAATCAATACAGTAAACATCTCGTGATATTTATTGAACGTATACTGCCGACAGTTAGCATGGGCTATTATTCCGTACTCCGTTGTTACACAGTGGCGAACAAAAGTGTTCAGAAAAATCGCATATTTTTAATTTAACTATAATTATTTATTTTGGTCATTATGGTATAAAATTTAATTATTAATTTAATAAATAAAAATTACATCAATTGTCCCTCTCAATTCTGCGTAAAATATAAAAAGTGTTCAAATTTATTATTTAGTTTCTAAATATTTTTTTTAATAGGCCTATGATTCATATAACTCTTTTTCGGATCACCGTTTATTTTAAATTTATATAAGTTTGAATTTATCTTGCTTAATATCGATCGTCTGACAAACGAGTGCTATTATTGTTTACTAATTAAATTCGAAACCATATAAATACACATTCAATATATCTTACATATGTACATAGATTTATTTTAATAATAATATCATATATTATTTTATTTACATAATTAATTAACTCTTATAATATTTTAATTTATAATAATTAATATATATATATATATATATGTGTGTATATATATATATATATATATATGTATATATATATATGTATATATATATGTATATATATATCATTTACAAATAGTGGTTCGTGAATCGTCGGAAATAGTCCAAGGGTTTTTGCATATATGATAACAGTTCAAAATTTTTTAGACTCAATATTACAGACTTTGCTTATCATGTCGAGATCATATAAAGATTAAGTTTAAATTTGGTCGGAAATTCCTGAGTCGTCACAGTACCTACCCGTTAAAGAAATTTCGTCCCGAAATTTGATTGAGATCGTCATGGCTGATAATAAGTATGTTTTCATGACGCATATGAGTTGATAAAATAGAATTTTATTACCATATAGTAATATGGAAAATATGATTCGATTACTCGAAGCGTATGAGTGAAGCTATCACAAAAGACTGAAATGAGATAATAAAGATTTGTCTTAACCTCTGACGTAGTCAAGACTGATTTTCGGAATTTTAGGGATTTAAAGATAATCTTCGTAATAAGATTAGATTCTTCGGTAATTAAAGAAGTTAGAATCCTCTTTGGTTAAATGCGATGATCTGTCTTGATTGCTCTGTCTGATATTTCACTATAAATCTACTCCCTTTGTTTCCTTTATATTTTGGAGTTCCACCCTTTTGTTTTCTCTTCCCGACTTTAAGTCAAACGAATAATGGTCCAGAATTTATAGATATGAAATTTCGAATGAACATGATTAATGTTCGAAGAAATAAATTGTAATAGCACGATCTTGATTGGTTAAATTACCATAAAGATAGAACTATCAAGAAATTATGTTCTTGATATGTTCGGAGGTTAGGTAAAATGTAAGAGTCGTGTAACATGGCACATGATGACGTTAAAATTTGTGAATCATCACATTCCATTAGAAACTCAGCATGACTTACTGTAATATAATCACGTTGATTAAGTGTCATTATATTATACTAACTCATGCTTCAATTCCCAACACTACTTCAAAAACATTCATATTTTAAATTCGAATTTTTTTCAGAAGTTAGAAACTAAAACAGTTTCCTTTCTAATGTAACACTGATATCGTGAAAAGACAAATCATTTCAGATAAGAATAGTTATAAAAATATCTTCAGAAATATCGAGGATATTTATAATGAAAGATTCGATGATATCTTCGAATTTCTATTATCGATGGGTGATGATGAAGATTTGTCCGTAAAGGTTTAGAGTCAGGAGCAAGGTATTCGTTAATGACTTCAGCAGATACTGAATCACTTGGAATCTTTGAAGGCAGGTTTAGTCATTGTAATTTGTCCACCGCCTCCTTCATGGTTTGTTCAATCCATTTTCCAGTTCCCAACTTTCTCTTTTTCTAAGCTTTCCAATACATTATTCTTTATCATCAAACTTTCGACTGTTAAGGTCGTTTACAGTTTTTGCTGCTTCATCAGCATTTTTTCAAAATTTCGAGAACTGACTCATAAATTGGAGTGTTTTTCAGAATTTCAGTATGGAAGATCACGATTCTAAGAGATAAATGTTATATGTATTCACATAACTGTTGATGTAGCAACACTGCGAGACCCGAAATACTGATTGCTAATTCTCGGTAATTGGTATGGTAATTCTCGTTACAAAATGCAAATGGGCACATGATAGGGTTTCGATAACGATAATGATTTTCTGAAAAGTCAAAGATAAATGAAGTTGCTGGTAAGTTTACTGCTAATGTGGTGGAATATAAACGGTTCCCTGATAACGATGACGAAAAGCAGACTTATATATCAAGGTTATAATGTTTATTCGAATGAAAAGTCGAAGTTGATTTGCTGAAGCTGTGACAAAATTGGCTAATTTGGAGAGAGATTGTAAAGTTAATTTCGGTAATAACAACGCCAAAGTAGCTAGCACAGTTACGTGTTAAACGTTTACTCAGGTTCCGAGTGTTTTCAAGTGCATAACTATATGCATCATTCTTTTCTCCCGTAGATGAAGTGTGGTTGGTTCATCCTCTCGATTGAGGTGTTTTCAAGAATCATGAAAGGTTTAAACACAGATTGTAATCGTCAAGATACAAATGAAGTTTAAGATGAAATCAAGTGGCAAACTTGAAGAAATGTTTAGTTTCATATGTTATAATCAATATTTTAATTCATTTTAATTGTCCAATGTTGGTAGTCCACAGTTAGTAGTCCACAGTTAGAAATTCAATAATTCATATGTAGTTTAATATATATTACTCGAATTAATTAATACGTATCGTGACCCATTGTATACATGTCTCAGACTCGATCACAACTCAATGTATATATATTATTTTAGAATCAACCTCAACACTGTATAGCTAACTCGATCATTACCGCATATAGAGTGTCTATAGTTATTCCAAATAATATATATAGATGCGTTGATATGATATGTCAAAACATTGTATACGTGTCCCGATATTTAAAATGCGTAAATAAAAGTATTTAAATGACGATAAATAAAGTGCGTAAAATAAATAACAGAAATTAAATGATGATAAATAAAATTGCGAGAATTAAAATCGTGATAATTAAATTATGATAAATAAATGTAATAAGGAATTAACAGTTAGCTAGGAACAGTTATGTAATGACCCGGAAATTTTCGACTAATTTTAAACCAAACTCTCGATACGATATAATATTTTGACACGATGTGACGACCCGAAAATTTCCGACCAAATTTAAACTTTATCTTTATATTATTCCGACACGATAAGCAAAGTTTGTTAAGTTTAAATCTCAAGAATTTTAAATTTTGTTCATACATTCATTTAACCTTGACCAGACCTTGACGATTCACGAACCATCATAATTGGATAAGAATATATACGTGTATATATGTGTATATAAATTATAACTTGAAAACATAAACTAGGTATTAGGTATAATACTTTACATGATACCAAATAATTGAGTTATCAGATTCAATATGTTATGATTTACGCCTCTCTGTTGAGAGGTCCACTTTGATTTAAGAAATCTTTCCATTTTAACAATATTCGAAAAATGATAAAGTGATTTACGAGTAAGAACAAATGTTTCTATTATCAAGAATTATACAAAGGTTAGTGGAAGACTAAATTACATAATAATCCTTTGATTTAGTTTCAAATGTACGAAAATGCTTTACGATATAATAGAACTCGATTATTTAAGATGTCTTTGATTAATTAACGTGAGATGGAATATTGGTTGTTAAATATGTAGATAACTTGCAACGTGTATTTAAAATATGTTTATGAATATTGAATATATATATATATATATATATATATATATATATATATATATATATATATATATATATATATATGATTTCGAATTAATTAAGTAAAACAATTGTTACACTCGCTTATTGATTCGATTGATGTTTAGATATGTTATTATTATCAATAGATAATATATAAATATAGAAATTGATATATATATAAATTGATATGTTATTATTAGTATTATTATTAATAATATTATTGTTATACATTTTATTGTAATTAATATTATTATCATTAGTAATAATATTATTATTACTATTATATTTGTATTATTATTAGTTATAATATTAAGAGTATTATTATTATATTTATATTTATTAATAAGATTAACTAAAATCTATAAATATATAAATAGATATACATATATAGTGATATATAAATACAAATAGATATATACAGATATATAGGCCGTTATATACAGATATAATTATTAGGAAATCAGTATTATTGTTTATTATTATTATTATTATTATTATTATTATTATTATTATTATTATTATTATTATTATTATTATTATTATTATTATGTTTATGTTTATATTTATTAATTATTAATAAGTAAATATAATTTATATAAACAAGATATATTACGCGTTTAAATCAAATGCCCATCACTATCTGATTGAAATTTTTTTTATCTTCTTCTCCTTGATTTAGATTCATGTCTGTGAATTCTATTAGATGTCAAATTCAGTCCACAATCACAAACAAAATTGGTTGAACATCATATTCACCTTTTATCTTTATTTTATATTTTTCTGTTACAAATTGATTCTTCCTGTCGAATGTGATTGCTATAAAACAACTAATTAGCTGCCATTAGTATACAAGAGTCATTCAATAACCATTACCATCTTCAATTATATCTGTGAAAGTGAAAATAAAACAGAAAAAATAAAGAAACCCAGTTAATACCTCTGTTCTCTTGTTCCATTTTATCAAAACCTCGAATTCGAATCCTATTTCAAAATCCTTAAATGTAGAGTTGTTAGGAATTATTCAAATGATCTTTCTGCAAAGTTTCAAACACCAATTCTTTCTATTGATCATCAATTTTGGAGTCAAAGTTTTGTTTCAAAAAGTCAACCGAAGTGTTCTTGGTAAAATTCGAATCTCCTGTTATGTTTTAAGTTAAATTGATGATTCAAATAGTTTCTAGTAATCATTTAAAACTTATTTCATGTTATAATCTTGAGCTATAATCGTCTTAAATTCATAATCAACTTTTGAGTTATGTGTTCTTGAACTCAAATATTCAAAAGCCCGATTTCAAATTAAATTTCAAAAACTAGAAATGCAGAATTTTTAGGAATCATTTATTTAAACTTCCTGTAAAATCTCAAGTTCCAATTCTTAATAACGAATTCGAATTTATGAGTCAAAGTTTTAATTTTAAAAGGTCAACTATTGTGCTACAATCAAATTCGAGTTCTAATTGATGTTTCTGTTGAAATTGATGATTCACAAAGTTTTTAGGAATGATTTGAAACATATTTCATGTTGTAAAGACTGTCCAAAACGAACTCAAAATTGAAAACAATAATTTTTTTTTAAGAGTTACGAGCTTCAGCAGTAACTCTTTTTCAATTTTTTTTTCAATTTTTTTAATCACAAGAACACTTTTATTTTTTTTGTTTCATGTTGTTTACAAGTCATAAATGAAAACCCGAATTTGTTATTTTGATTTTTGAAGTTCCATAGTTGAATTGGTGTAAGGAAGAAGATGAAGAAGAAGAAGAAGAAATAGGGAGATAGTTAGATGTTGGATATATAGATTTAGGAGGGATATTAAATCAGAAAAATGGAAATGGCAGCATGGTTAAGTGTGTTTGCAGGTGAGCGAGAGGTCTCGGGTTCGAGCCCTGTTCGGGACTTTTTTTTAGAAAAGCTTTGGAAGGTAGATTTCATTACCACAATTATTATTATTATTATTATTATTATTATTATTATTATTATTATTATTATTATTATTATTATTATTATTATTATTGTTGTTGTTGTTGTTGTTGTTGTTGTTGTTGTTATTGTTACAAAAATTATAATTTTTATCATTATTATTATTACTAATATATGTATTATTACTATTATTATGAATAGGATTATTATTATTATTATTATTATGAGGATAATATAAGTTATCATTATTTTTATTATTATTATTACTACAATTATTATTGTTATGATAAAATGATAATAACCCTATTAGGAATTGATTAAGTATAATTGTAATATTATGAACGAGATTGTGATAATATAAGATTATAAGCATTATGAATTGGTTACGAATATAATTAAGACTATGTGTCGATTTATAAAAGATAATAAAATGTTAAGATTTAGAACATGAATATGGTTATGATATAAAAATAATTATGGTTATGAACTCTTTAAACAAAGTATTATAATTATTAACATTATTACTATTATTATGATTAATATTGTATTATGAGTATCATTATAGCGAAGAAATAAATATACTTATTACATATACAATAATTATATTAATGTTTCATATAACTGTATATCACACATATTATCATATTTTTACGTACAATAAACTACTGATTTTAAAATAATACTAATCGCATATATATATATATATATATATATATATATATATATATATATATATATATATATATATATATATATATATATATATATATATATATATATATATATATATATATATATATATATATATATATATATATAGATATAACAAAATAACTAAATGTATAAATATTAATTATCTTAAATATATATAGAAAATTAAATAGATATAACCTATAATCTAAGATATAATAGATATTTTTAAATAGAAATTAGTATAAATTCTACATAACTACAAATATATATATATATATATATATATATATATATATATATATATATATATATATATATATATATATATATATATATATATATATATATAAATAAAATTTTGTGATTTCCATTATATGTGTTAATATATATATATATCAAATTGATATAGGTTCGTGAATCCAAGGCCAACCCTGCATTGTTCAATGTCGTCATATGTATTTTTACTACAAAATACAATATCGTGAGTTTCATTTGCTCCCTTTTTAAATGCTTTTGCAATATATATTTTTGGGCTGAGAATACATGCACTGCTTTTATAAATGTTTGACGAAATAGACACAAGTACTTGAAACTACATTCTATGGTTGGATTACTATACCAAATATTGCCCCTTCCAGTCTGGTAACCTAAGAATTAGGGAAATGACCCCTAATTGACGCGAATCCTAAAGATAGATCTATGGACCTAACAAACCCCATTCTAGAATTTAGAATGCTTTGGTACTTCGATTTAAATGGTGATTGCGATTGCCAATATTTATGGCATACTTGCGAGTATGCGGGGGATATTCTATATGCATTATGTTAATGTCGATTATCAGGTGTTCATCATACGAATGGATTTTATACACTTGCGAGCGTAATGATATTTACGAAAAATGAGGATCTTGTGGTCTATTAAAAATATGGAAATGAATCGATTATGATAAACTAATAAACTCACCAACCTTTTGGTTGACACTTTTAAGCATGTTTATTCTCAGGTATGAAAGAAATCTTTTGCTGTGCATTTGCTCATTTTAGAGGTATTACTTGGAGTCATTCATGGCATATTTCAAAAGACGTTGCATTCAAGTCATTGGGTTCAATAAAGATTACTATTAATTAAAGGACAGATTAAGTCATTTATAGTTAGGATATTATGAAATGGTATGCATACCTGTCATCTTTCGATGTAATGAAAGTTGCCTTTTAAAAACGAATGCCATGTTTGTAAAATGTATCATATAGATGTCAGATACCTCGCAATGTATCTATATGTTATTGTATTCGTCCTTATGGATTAGGACGGGTCGCTTCATGTTGTATCAGAGCGGTGGTCTTAGCGAACCAGGTCTTGCATTAATGTGTCAAACTAATAGATATTAAGATGCATTAATGAGTCTGGACTTCGACCGTGTCTGCATGTCAAAAGTTTTGCTTATCATTTTTTTCGGAAATTAACTGCTTATCATCTTAAGTCTAAAAGCGTCTTACTGCATTCATTGCATAGATAGTGTATAGACAAAATTCATATCTTAGTGTATCTGCTAATTCATATCTTAGCGTATCTGTTACTGTAAACTTTGCCTAACATATTCCGTAAATTCCTCCGTAATCTATGAAATCTTTTGTCCTATATATAGATATTCTATAGAATACCATCCGATAGCCGGAAATCATTTCATTTCAAAAAATCCTATACTCAATCGTACGAAATGGAACTCGCCACTAGTTCAAGTCCCTCATATTCCAATATAGAGTCTCACTCAAGCTCTGAAAGCAGTGTGATCGGAATGAACCAACCAATCAGCCATCATCTATTCTGGATGATTTGGGGATGGGTTCGTAGCCTCCTCAATCATTGGAGACAAGAAGAAGGTGATCCCTTCCATCCACCACATTACCCTCTTGGCGAAGAATCCGAAGCACTTACCGGCGAACCTGTTCGAGACACCATTTTCTCTCTCATTTCCAGAGTATCTCGTCACGACTACACATTATCTCAAATTCTGGATCTCATTCATCCGCTTGTCCGAACCGCCAATCATCCCGGTGTAATAGAAGAAGTCAACGAGCTTCGCGCTCGGGTAGTGGCTTTGGAGAATATGGTACAAAGGTTACAAGCACCAGCAGCAGAACCGGCAACAACAGTACCACCATCAGCAACACCAATAGTACCATCACCACCACCAACAATAACATCCACATCCCACACTTCAACCTCACAATTCGTACCTCGAGCATCAACGACATACGCACCATAGATACCAGGTAGTACCAACAATAATAACCGAAGAAGTATTAATCTATAACGTCATTGGAGAAACATTACGTGGCGATTATATAATCTGCAAAAGTCTTAGACATTATCTATTCTAGCCTTAATCTTAAATGAGATGTGTGGACCGAGATGATAAAAAGAAGAGTAAAAACCCTGTCAAGGATGGTACGTGATTTACAAGCTAGACTTGTTTTACTAACAGCATCAACAGTACCGTTAGCATCACCAGCACAGTCAGTGCCGTCAACATCGTCAGAATCAACAACACCTCTAACATCACAAGCCCCGCCAATTCAAGAATCACCGTGGATATCATTATAAATCAACAACAAGTATGTCATACCAACGAGTTATGAAGTATTAACTCATTCCCACTGAAGGATTTATATGTATATCTTATATATATAAATTTTTAAACCATAATAAATCTTTCCGGACTAAGCTATTATGTTTGAATCTTAACTACTCGGTTAATTCATATTACTAATATGTAATAATGTATGTCCTTCGTCCGCAACTTAACCATCGTTATCTGCAATCTCTGTCTCAATTCAATAAATTTCAATTCGTAATGAATCACGTATATTATTCAAATATATGTCTGATTTTACACTTTCATCATCGATGTACTCGAAACTTTTCAGATAACATCATACGTACCTTGGAAGTTCACAAGAATTCCACGAACACCAACATCATACATCAACAAATAACGAAGTATTGATTCATAATTTCAATATCATAGAAGAAATACTTATGTAATTTCTAATGTTTTAGGGATTACTCAATTCTAGTTTTAACCGTAAATCAAATGAGTTTATTTAATATTAACTCATTAAATCTATGTTACATCTAAAGAAAATATACATATATATATATATATATTTTTATAAAGACTGTAATAAAAATTCTTTTATATAAAATATTAATTGTGAACTTTTTTTTAACGGGTAGGTAATACCCGAGAGATATATAAATTCACAATTAATATGTTACATTCTTCAAATCTGATTCCACAATCATCAACTATACTCATTACTTTCACAACAATATATATCCTTTCATAGAAATCAAAACAACGTTTCTCATCCAAATTTGATTATATATTCTGATTTTGACAAAATCAAAATCCAAGTCAAAATTTAACAGAAGACATCACTCTTAGATTCCTACATCTTTCAAAGCTATACTTTGACTTCAAAACTGTGTTAGAACATCATATGTATATTAACGATTACAATCTGTGTTCAAACCCTCTAAAATTCCAGAAGACACTTCAAATAATGAACAATCGAGATGATGATCCAACCACATGTTACCCACAGTTATGTACCTGAAAAACTCTTGAAACCAAAGTCATAATATAACACGTATTTGTGTCAGACCCTTTGGCATTTATTAGCAAAAATAACTTTGCGATTTCTTTTCAAATTAGCCAGTTTTGTAACATCTCCGGCAAGTCAACTTTGACTTTTCAGTTGAAACAGTCTTATTATAACCTCGATATAGACGTTGCCCTTTCGTCATCGTTACCAGAGAACCTTTTATATCTCACCACATTAACAATAAACTTACCAACAACTTCACTGATCTTTGACTTTCTGAAAAATCATTATATTTATCGAAACCCCATCATTTACTCATTCGCATCTTGTAACAAGAATTGTCATGCCAATTACTGGGAATCATCAATCAGTATTTTGAAATCTTGCAGTATGTCTACGCCAACAGTTATATGTGTACATATAACGTCTACCTCCTAGACTTATATACTTCGAATGTGAAGTTTCTGAAAAACACCCCAATCTACGATTTAGTTCTCTGAATTTTTGGAAAAGCTTAATGAAGCAGCAGAAACTGTAGACAACCGTAACAGTTAAAAGTTTGATGATAAAGAATAGTGTGTTGGCAAAGCTCAGAAAAAGAGAAGATTTGGTACTGGAAAACGGATTGAGCAAACTATGAAGGAGGATGTGGACAAATCACAAAGACTAAACCTGCCTTCAAAGAATCTAAATGATTCAGTGTCTGCTGAAGTTATTATCGAATACCTTACTCCTGACTCTAAACCTTTACGAACAAATCTTCATCATTATCCATCGATGTTAGAAATTCTAGAATATCATCATATCTTTCATTATAAATATCTTCGATGTTCCTGAAGACATCTTTAAAACTATTGTTATTCAAAATCATTTACCCCTTCGCACCATCTGTGTTACATCATAAAAGAAACTATTTTAGTTTCAAAGTTCTGAAATCTTCGAGTTTAAAATAAGAATATTTTGAAGCAGTGTTGGGAACTGAAGCATGAGTTAGTATAATATAATGACACTTGATCAACGTGATTATATTACAGTAAGTCATGCTGAGTTTCTAAATGAAACGTGATGATTCACAGATCATAACGTCATCATGTGTCATGTTACATGACTCTTGTATTCTACTTAAACTCTAAAAATATTAAAAATAATAATAAATAAAAAATAAAAAAATATTTTCTTAATGATTCGGTCTTTTCCGAGGTATTCTGATAATTTGACAAATCAAGATCATGCCATTACAATTTCTCTCTTAGAACATTAGTCATGTTCATTCGAAACTCCATACCTATGAATTCTGGACCATTATTCGCTTGACTCGAAGTCAGGAAGAGGAGACAAAAGTATGGAACTCTTGAATATAAAAGAAAATATAAAGCTCGACAACAACACATAAATTACAAACCGTGCATATCAATAAGTATTGCCACATAAAGGCACGGGAGAATAAAAAACACTATAACCCTAAGGTAATAGTAAAAGTAAATAAAATCCTCTGGTGGTAGATGAAAGAGAAGAGTGACATATATGAAAGTTAAGAGTATATCAAGGATCAGAACGGGATGTAGCATATTGATGAATGTTTTAAAGTATGAATTGAGGGGGAAAGAATAGAAGGTGTGAGTTGTAAGGAAACAAAGGGGTTGGATTTATAGTAAAATATCCAACAGAGCAATCAAAACAGATTATCGCATTTAATCAAAGCGGATCCTAATTTCCTTAATTACCGAAGAATTAAATCTTATTACAAAGATTTTCTCCAAATCTCTTTAACTCTAAAAATCAACCATATCTACCTCAAAAGATATGACGAAACTTTGCCTTTCTCATTTCACTCTTTTGTGATAACTTCACTCGTACACTTCACTTAAGAAAATTGTTTTATCCATATTACTCAATGATGATAAAACTCTATTTATCGACTCATATTTTTCATGAAAAAATTTTTATGGTTAGCCATGACGACCACGATCAAATTTCGGGGACGAAATTTCTTTAACGGGTAGGTACTGTGACGACCCGGAAATTTTCGACCAAATTTAAACTTTATCTTTATATTATTCTAACACGATAAGCAAAGTTTGTTAAGTTTAAATCTCAAGAATTTTAAATTTTGTTCATACATTCATTTTGAAATGACCCGTCCTAATCCATCTGGACGAATACATTACATTTGGTTACATCACGAGGTACTTGACCTCTATATGATACATTTTACAAACCTTGCATTCGTTTTTAAAAGACAAACTTTCATTACATCGACAGTTAACGACATGCATACCATTTCATAATATATCCAACTATAATTGACTTAGTAATAATCTTGATGAACTCGACGACTTGAATGCAACGTCTTTTGAAATATGTCATGAATGACTCCAAGTAATATCTCTAATATGAGCAAATGCACAGCGGAAGATTTCTTTAATACCTGAGAATAAACATGCTTTAAAGTGTCAACCAAAAGGTTGGTGACTTCATTAGTTTATCATAAATAATCATTTCCGATAGTATAATAGACCACAACATACTCATATTTCGAAAACAATCTGTGCAGGTCTGCTCACTGCTGGAAAATCATTTATACGATATATAAACACCTGGTAATCGACCTTAACAAGATGCATATAGAATATCCCCCACAAACCGGCATTCCGTACGGTCATGCAAAAGCATACAAACAGGCCACTCTTTTAAATATGATGGTTGTGTACACCTCATAAACAGATCATATCTTTTAAAGCTGGCGGTTGTATACCTATTTCGAAGTACTAAAGTAGTTCAAATTCTCTGACTGGGGCTTGTGAGTGCCCATAGATCTATCTTTAGGATTTGCGTCAATTAGGAGCTCAGTTTCCTAATTCTTAGATTACCAGACTATAAAGGGGTGATATCCGGTGTACTCGTAACTCAATCGTAGAATGTTTTTAAGTACTTGTGTCTATTTCGTAAAACAGTTATAAAACATCGCATGTATTCTTAGTCTCAAAAATATATATATTGCAAAAACATTTAAAAAGGGAGTAATGAAACTCATAATACTGTATTTCGTAGTAAAAATACATATGTCGTCATTGAACAAGTGTAGGGTTGGCCTCTGATTCACGAACCTATATTAATTGCATTTCTATTAACACATATGATAGAAATATGATAATTTCATTTATTAATGTAAATTATTTATATATATATTATAGTTATATAAGATTTATACTAGATTTCATTTAAAAATATATACTTTATGTTATATATTAAATTATATGTTTTATATATTTATCTTGTATATGTATTTAAAGTGATTAATATAGTTATATTAATATATATATGTTTAGGATTATATAAAAAAAATATACCTAATTTGTTGTATGTAAGTAATGTTAATATGATTTATATATAGTTATATGGAATATTGATATAGTTGTGGTATATGTATTAAGTATGTTTTATGTAAAAATATTTATTTGTTTAAAAATGATAGTTTTTATATTAATGATTTACTAATAATAATAATAATAATAACTTTATAAAAAAATGATAATATTAATAATAATAATAATGATATTGTTAATAATGATACTTTTGTTTAATAATAATAATAATAATAATAATAATAATAATAATAATAATAATAATAATAATAATAATAATAATAATAATACTAGTGGTTACAAAAGCGATACTAATACTAATATTAATGAAAATATTATTAACTTGTGTTATTTTCATAATGATAATAATAATAGTAATCCTAATCATAATAATAATAATAATAATAATAATAATAATACAACTACTAGTAATAATAATAATAATAATAATAATAATAATAATAATAATAATAATAATAATAATAATAATAATAATAATAATAATAATAATAATAATAATAATAATAATAATAATAATAATAATAATAATATTCTTACTTGTATCTATAATCATAATAATACTTAAAATCATAATTTTACCAATAATCATAGTGATAATAGTAATGACGATAATAATATTACTAATAATGATAATAATATTATTAATATTAATAATAATACCTATGTTTATAAGAATCCATAAATCATACTAATGATATTAATAATAATGAAATTAACTCTAACAATAACTATTATTAACAATAATAATAATAATAATAATAATAATAATAATAATAATAATAATAATAATAATAATAATAACAAAAATAATAAAAGTATACTACCTTAGAAGCTCCCTTTTAAAAAAATGCACCAAGTAGGGATCGAACCCGAGACCACTCGCTCACCCGAAACACCCCAGACCACTCCGTCATATCTATTTTTCTGAATTTATCCCCAAAGAAATAAATATAACCCCATATTATTTATTATCCCCTTTTCATCTCTTCTTCATTTATTATTTGAAATGTCCTGTTCATATTGATTATAAACGTTCCATATTAATTAATTTCGTTGCGAGGTTTTGACCTCTATATGAGACGTTTTTCAAAGACTGCATTCATTTTTAAAACAACCATAACCTTTATTTTATCAATAAAGGTTTTAAATATATTACGTAGATTATCAAATAATGATAATCTAAAATATATTGTTTACACACGACCATTACATAATGGTTTACAATAGAAATATATTACATCGACATATGTTTCTTGAATGCAGTTTTTACACAATATCATACAAACATGGACTCCAAATCTTGTCCTTATTTTAGTATGCAAAAGCGGAAGCTCTTAGTATTCACCTGGGAATAAACATGCTTTAAATGTCAACAAAAATGTTGGTGAGTTATAGGTTTAACCTATATATATCAAATCGTAACAATAGACCATTAGATTTCATATTTCAATACACATCCCATACATAGAGATAAAAATCATTCATATGGTGAACACCTGGTAACCGACATTAACAAGATGCATATATAAGAATATCCCCATCATTCCGGGACACCCTTCGGATATGATATAAATTTCGAAGTACTAAAGCATCCGGTACTTTGGATGGGGTTTGTTAGGCCCAATAGATCTATCTTTAGGATTCGTGTCAATTAGGGTGTTTGTTCCCTAATTCTTAGATTACCAGACTTAATAAAAAGGGGCATATTCGATTTCGATAATTCAACCATAGAATGTAGTTTTACGTACTTGTGTCTATTTTGTAAATCATTTATAAAACCTGCATGTATTCTCATCCCAAAAATATTAGATTTTAAAAGTGGGACTATAACTCACTTTCACAGATATTTCCTTCCTCGGAAATAAGACTTGGCCACAGATCGATTCACGAACCTATACAAATATGTACATATATATCAAAGTATGATCAAAATATAATTACAACCATTTTTATTATGTTTTAAAGATTTGAGTGTATTAAGTCAGCTGTCCTCGTTAGTAACCTACAACTAGTTGTCCACAGTTAGATGTACAGAAATAAATCGATATATATATTATCTTGAATCAATCCACGACCCAGTGTATACACGTCTCAGGCTAAATCACAACTTAAAGTATATATATTTTTGGAATCAACCTCAACCCTGTATAGCTAACTCTAACATTACTGCATATAGAGTGTCTATGGTTGTTCCAAATAATATATATACATGGGTCGATATGATATGTCAAAACATTTGCATACGTGTCTATGGTATCCCAAGATTACATAATATATTAGAATACATGTATAATACAATATAAGTTAGCTAGGATATGATTTTTATAGATTTGTTAAACATTTCTCGTAGCTAAAAAGATCAAAAATATCCAATCTTGTTTTACCCATAACTTCTTCATTTTAAATCCGTTTTTAGTGAATCAAATTGCTATGGTTTTATATTGAACTCTAATTTAAGATTTTAAACAGTAAAAGTATAGGTTTATAGTCTTAAATTTAAGTTACATGTCAATTACTAAAGAGGTAGTCATTTCCGTCGAAAGAACGACATCTTGATGACCATTTTGAAAAACATACTTTCACTTTGAGTTTAACCAACATTTTTGGATATAGTTTCATGTTCATATGAAAAATCATTTTCCCAGAATAACAACTTTTAAATCAAAGTTTATCATAGTTTTTAATTATCCAAACCAAAACAGCCCCCGGTTTCACTACGACGGCGTATATCCGATTTTATGGTGTTCATCGTGTTTCCAGGTTTTTAAATCATTAAGTTAGCATATCATATAGATATAGAACATGTGTTTAGTTGATTTTAAAAGTCAAGTTAGAAGGATTAACTTTTATTTGCGAACAAGTTTAGAATTAACTAAACTATGTTCTAGTGATTACAAGTTTAAACCTTCGAATAAGATAGCTTTATATGTATGAATTGAATGATGTTATGAACATCATTACTACCTCAAGTTTTCTGGATAAAACTACTGGAAATGAGAAAAATGGATCTAGCTTCAAAGGATCCTTGGATGGCTTGAAAGTTCTTGAAGCAGAATCATGACACGAAAACAGTTCAAGTAACATTTTTACTCTAAATAAGATTGTTATAGTTGTAGAAATTGAATCAAAGTTTGAATATGAATATTACCTTGAATTAAAAAGATAACCTACTATAAATAACAAAGGTTCCTTGATCTTATATGATTACTTGGAATGGATTAGAAAGCTTGGAAGTAAACTTGCAAACTTGGTAGTATTCTTGATTTTTATGAAACTATACTTATGGAATTTATGAAGAACACTTAGAACTTGAAGATGGAACTTGAGAGAGATCAATTAGATGAAGAAAATTGAAGAATGAAAGTGTTTGTAGGTGTTTTTGGTCGTTGGTATATGGATTAGATATAAATGATATGTAATTTTGTTTTCATGTAAATAAGTCATGAATGATTACTAATATTTTTGTAATTTTATGAGATATTTTATGCTAGTTGCCAAATGATGGTTCCCACATGTGTTAGGTGACTCACATGGGCTTCTAAGAGCTGACCATTAGAGTGTATATACCAATAGTACATACATCTAAAAGCTGTGTATTGTACGAGTACGAATACGGGTGCATACGAGTAAAATTATTGATGAAACTGAACGAGGATGTAATTGTAAGCATTTTTGTTAAGTAGAAGTACTTTGATATGTGTCTTGAAGTCTTTCAAAAGTGTAAGAATACATATCAAAACACAACATGTATATACATTCTAATGGAGTCGTTAAGTCTTCGTTAGTGGTTACATGTAAGTGTTGTTTTGAAACCTTTAAGTTAACGATCTCAATTAATGTTGTTAACCCAATGTTTATTATATCAAATGAGATGTTAAATTATTATATTATCATGATATTATGATGTATGAATATCTCTTAATATGATATATATATATTAAAATATCGTTACAACGATAATCGTTACATATAAGTCTCGTTTCGTAATTCTTGAGTTAGTAGTAGTGTTTTTACATATGTAGTTCATTGTTAACACACTTAATGATATATTTAAATATCATTTTATCATGTTAAATATAGTGTATCAATATCTTAATATGATACATATGTATTTAGTAGACGTTATCATAACGATAATCGTTATATATATCATTTCGAGTTTCTTAACTTAGTAATCTCATTTCTTATGTATATCACACATTGTTAATATACTTATTGAGATACTTACTCATCATAATCTCATGTCAACCATATATATATATGTCTATATATACCACAACATGTAGTTTTTACAATTTTGTAACGTTCGTGAATCGCCGGTCAACTTGGGTGATCAATTGTCTATATGAAACTTATTTCATTTAATCAAGTCTTAACAAGTTTGATTGCTTAACACGTTGGAAACATTTAGTCATGTAAATCTCAATCTCAATTAATATATATAAACATGGAAAAGTTATGGTCAATACATTATTTGATCAGAGGTAATTCGATTTTAATACACATTACCAATCATGATTAAGACTTGCTAGAAAAAAATAGAAATCGCTGATTGGGAGTGTATGATTTATGGAAAAGAAAAAGAAAAAAAATTAAAAACAGAAACACTCGCTGAAAGCCTTCGAAGAACAAACAAAAACTCAATTGTTGATTATGGATTCTAGACTGTTTTAGCTTAAATTTATAACATGAAAAAGGTTTTAATTCATACCTATAAACTTTATGAATTCTCAATTTATCCAAAAAAAAAAAGCTCAGAATTCGAATTTAAATGAAGAACACAGTTGACTTTTTCTTTCAAGAACTTTGTCTTCGAAATCCGGGCTTGATATAACGAATTGGAATTTGATATTTTGGAGAAAGTTTAAGTAGATAATTCCTAACAAAACTGCATTATTACTTTTTGTAATGGAATTCAAATTCAAGATTTTGATGAAATGATACAAAGACAGAGGACCGACGGTTTATTGATTTTTTTCTTTGATAATTTCAATATGAAAATGGCTGTAAGTGTTTTTAATTGATAATGATCATAAAAAGAACTGAGTGTGTTATTTCAATTCATCGAGTAATTCATTTATCATATAGTTTAATGGATGGCAGGGTAATTGACAGGAAATAAAAAAATAATAACGTATGAGCTCGACGTCTAACAGATTCTTGGAGTTTTCTGTTGATTAAATTGATGATTGGTACGAATTCTGAAAATCAAAAGAGTGTGACAATTACAGGAAACAAATTTTGATTCCAAATCTTTGTATATATGGTTTTTATATATAATTAAATAATCTTAATAATAATTCTAAATAATAATCATAATTATAAAAGTAATACTGAATAATAATGATAATAATAATAATAATAATAATAATAATAATAATAATAATTTTTATAATTAATAATACCACTAAAGATAATAATAATATGCTAATAATAATAAGGATAATGATAATAATAAGAATAATGATAATAAAAGTTTATAGTAATAAATAGTAATAATAATAATGTTAATAATCAAAATAACACTAATAATAAGGATGATATCAATTTTAATGATATTTAATAATAATATAACTCACAATAATAATGATTTTTATAATAATGTTAACAGTATTGATGATAATAACATTCATGATAATAATAAATTGTATAAAAATCATAATACTTATAATGATTTTAATAATCTCAGTGATAATAGCAATGATATTAATAATATTAGTATTGATAGTAATAAGGTTATTAATATAACAAGTTATGCGTATAAATTTCATATCTATATCTTTTAATAATATTGATACTATTATTATTATTACTATTAATATTAGTAATAATACTGAAAGTATGTTTAACAACCATATTTTAACTTGTAATTACTTTTACTATATTAATGTTACAATTTTATAATAATTTGAATATTTAATATTTATAAATAATATTACTTATGTATTGAATTCACACACACACACACACACACACATATATATATATATATATACATATATATATATATATATATATATATATATATATATATATATATATATATATATATATATATATATATATATATATATATATATATATATATATATATATATATCATTTTAATAGCACTCAATTATTCTATATCTTATTTTACATAACTAATTCTAATGTTTAAATCATATTTTATAATTTGCAATTTATTATATCTACTTACATTTATATATACATATTTATTTACAAACAATTGTTCGTGAATCATCGAAAAATAGTCAAAGGGTAATTGAATACATGGACATAATTCAAAGTTTTTTTGAGACTTCAACATTACAGGCTTTGCTTATCGTGTCGAACTCATATAATGATTAAGTTTAAATTTGGTCAGAAATTTCCGGGTCGTCACAGTACCTACCCGTTAAAGAAATTCCGTCCCGAAATTTGAGTGGGATCATCATGGATGACAATAAGTATGTTTTCATGACTAATATGAGCTGATAAATAGAGTTTTATTACCATTGAGTAATAAGGATGAAATAATTTGATTTTTCGAAGAGTATGAATGAAGGTATCACTAAATAGTGAAATGAGAAAAGTAAAGATTCGACTTAACTTTTGACTTAGTCACGTTTGATTTCCGGAATTCAAAGGATTTAGAAGAAATCTTCGTAATAAGATTTGATTCTTAAGAAAATTTGAATCCTATTTGGTTAAATTCGATGATCTATTTCGATTACTCTGTGGGATATTTTACTATAAATTCACCCTCTTCATTTCCTTTATATTTTGGAGTTTCATCCTTTTGTTTTCTCTTCCCGACTTTAAATCAAGTGAATAATGGTCCAGAATTCGTAGGTATGAAGTTTCGAATGAACATGACTAACATTATAAGATAGAAATTGTAATAGCACGATTTTGATTGGTTAAATTACCAGAATTCAAGAGAAAAGATAAAACTATCAAGAAAATATGTTTTTGATATGTTTATAGATTAGATAGAATGTAAGAGTCGTGTAACATAGCACATGATGACGTTATAATCTGTGAATCATCGCGTTCCATTAGAAACTCAGCATGACTTACTTTAATATAATCACGTTGATCAAGTGTCATTATATTATACTAACTGATGCTTCAGTTCCCAACACTACTTCAATATCATTCATATTTTAAGTTCGAACTTTTCAGAATTTTAGAAACTAAAACAGTTTCCTTTCTGATGTAACACTGATATCGCGAAGAGATAAATGATTTCAGATAAGAATAGTTATGAAAATATCTTCAGAAATATCGAGGATATTTATAATGAAATATACGATGATATCTTAGAATTTCTAATATCGATGAATGATGAATAAGATTTGTCCGTAAAGGTTTAGAGTCAGGAGCAATGTATTTGTTAATGACTTCAGCAGATACTGAATCATTTGGATTCTTTGATGGCAGGTTTAGTCTTTGTGATTTGTCTACAACCTCCTTCATGGTTTGCTCAATCCGTTTTCTAGTTCCAACATTTCTGATCTTTGTCAACATGTTATTCTTTATCATCAAACTTCCAGCGATTAAGGTCGGTTACAGTTGTCTACAGTTTCTGCTACTTCATTCAGCTTTCTCAAAAATTTGGAGTATTGATTCGTAAGCTGGGTGATTTACAGAATTTCAGAATGAAAGATCATACTTTTAAGAGATACATGTTATATGTATACATATAACTGTTGATGTAGGCATGCTGCGAGTTTTTAAAATACTGATTGCTGATTCCCAATAATTGGTATGATAGTTCTCGTTATAAGATGTGGATGAGTATATGATAAGGTTTCAATGAATATAATGATTTTTCAAAAAGTCAAATATCAATGAAGTTGTTGGTAAGTTTACTGCTAATGTGTCAGAATATAAAAAGTTCTCCGGTAACGATGACGAAAGGCAAACTTATACATCAAGGTTATAATAAGGCTTATTGGAATGAAAGTCAAAGTTGATTTGCTGGAGCTGTGACAAAATTGGCTACTTTGGAAAGGGATTGTACGGCTATTTTCGTTAATAACAACGCCAAAGAAGCTAGCACATATAAGTGTTAAATGTTTACTCAGGTTTCAAGTGTTTTTCAGGTGCATAACTATATGCATAAATCTTTTCTTCCATAGATGAAGTGCGGTTGGTTCATTCTCCCGATTGAGGGGTTTTCAAGAATCATGAAAGGTTTGAACGCAGATTGTAATCGTCAAGATACAAATGAGGTTTAAGATGAAATCAAGTGGCAAACTTGAAGAAATGTTTTGTTTCATATGTTATAATCAATATTTTAATTCATTTTAATTGTCCAATGTTGGTAGTCCACAGTTAGTAATTCAATTATTCATATATAGTTTAATATATAATATTCGAATTAATTAATACGTGTCGTGACCCATTATATACATGTCTCAGACTCGATCACAACTCAAAGTATATGTATTATTTAAGAATCAACCTGAACCCTGTATAGTGAACTCGAACATTACAGCATATAGAGTGTCTATGGTTATGTAACTACCCAACCCAATATCCAACTGAATACGTGATTTTTTTTTATTCAGTATAGTGCGCAGCGCGCAGTAGCTTAGGGTGCGCGGCGCGCACAGGCTCTTTCAGCTTCTGTCCGAATCGGTAAATTTTCAAATAAAGATCACCCACTTCCAGACATATTTAGACGAAACACTTTTCACAACATGTTCTTATATGTAAAACTAACACGATTCAATCATTAAACGAGTTTTACAAAACGGGACCCACAACGGCCGTTTTACGAGTTTCATACAAAACATGAGTTTCGACCACATTAGTTTAAATTCCAAACGACAACATGAGCATGGTGTTTGGGGGTTAAACTACCAAAATCTCGCTCAAACTCCAAAAGCTATCACCCCAAAAGCGTCCCCTATCAAACAACGCGGGTTCTCTAGTCCAAACGAACGCCCTTACCCTTGTCTCCGTCGGAGCCTATAAAAAGATAAACAACGAGAGGGTAAGCAAAGCTTAGTGAGTGCAACAATTATACATACACATATATAACCCATCTATTTGCATTCGAACCCACCAATTACCTAATACGAGAATATAACTCAAATAGCATGCCGTCTTACTAATAATGCTAACAACTCATACACTATCGCAACATCACATTAGCATATACTCAACACACACACACAGATATATATATATATATATATATATATATATATATATATATATATATATATATATATATATATATATATATATATATATATATATATATATATATCATGCTAAACAATATAAAACAACATAATTTGGTTAATCATAACGCTATGGTGCTACCGGCTCGTGGTTCACACCATACGCATTTGAGTCTCACTCGTTTATAGTGCTACCGGCTCGTGGTTCACACTTGTTTATAGTGCTACCGGCTCGTGGTGCACACTAGTTTATAGTGCTACCGGCTCGTGGTTCACACTTGATGCTACCGGATCGTGGTTCACATCTTGATACATCACATACATGCTATGGTACTACCGGCTCGTGGTTCATACCATAACATTCACAAATAAATACGCCATATACATATACGCATAATTATTCCACTCACCTTAACGATTCGATGACGATTTTAACTTCTGCAAGCCTCAAAGCAAAGTACCTAATAATATAAGTACTCGATTAACACACAAACTAGTTGGGCTAAAAGCCAACAACTTACACATGTGCATTTAATGACTTAATGCATTAAATACCCCATTTTCACCAAAACCGACCCTTAAGGTCAAAACCACCACATATCACTAAAAGCTAGTGATTTAGGTCTAACAACACTAACTAATACATAATTTGGGTGTTTCATACCCATCTATTTCAATTAGGTCAATTATCACCCATTTGCCCACTTTAAGATCAACACACCCATTTACCAAACATCTAGGTGTGCTAGTAATAAACTAACCAATTTTGGCTCATAACCCCAATTAACCATTTGAAACCCTTTGTTAGTTACTATTGAGTCTTCATGACTTAGTCTTACCCAAGAACACCCAAAATCACCAAATATGGGTTTTGTGTTCATCACTAACCCAAACCCTAACCCTTAACAAATTAAAATAGGGAAATCAAGGTTACAACATACCACCACAAACGTAGCTAAATACTAGATGAACAACTTTATTTCTTGAGCTTGAACCCGGATCAAGCTTCTTCCTCCTTAATTCAAGCTTTCTCTCTCAAGAACACTCTTCTCTCTCTAGAATTTGATTTGGGGTTGAAGATAAGGTTGGTGTAGTGTTGAATGTGTTTTCAACCACAACACAACTGGCCTTTACAACCCCAACTTGTCTTTATGTGAAAAGATAACAATACCCTTCATTTAACTTTTAATTAAAAAGCATAATACTGGCCTAGGTGCAGTGTGCCACGCGCACCCCTAATAGTGGCCCAATAAACCGAGGAGCTAACTTTCCCCGTTTTCGAAACCGAATAATACCCTTCCATGGAAAAACCTTAAGCATCACCATGTCACCTTCTTGGAACTCAATCAATCGCCTACGTTTGTCGGCATACGACTTTTGTCTATCTTAAGCCGCTTTCAAGTGAGTCCGAATCATATCAATCTTGCTATTCGTCTCTAAAACCAAATTTGTACTCCCAATTTCTCTTTGACCTACTTCACCCCAACAAATCGGAGTTCGGCACCTCCGCCCATAAAGCATCTCATAAGGTGGCATCCCGATTCTAGTATGATAACTATTATTGTACGAGAATTCCACCAATGATAAGTGCTCATCCCAACTACCCCCGAAATCAATAATGCACGCCCGTAACATATCCTCCAAGGTTTGATTCTTACATTCGGTCTGTCCGTCCGTTTGAGGATGGTATGCCGTGCTCATTCTGAATTGTGTGCCCATATCTTCATGAAAATTATTCAAAAACCGAGATGTGAAACGAGTTTCTCGATCTGAAATAATAGCTATAGGAACCCCATGCCTCGATATCACTTCCTTGATAAATAAATTAGCTAAAGTCTCCGACGATATCGTTTCCCGATTTGGAAGAAACAAAGCACTTTTCGTCAACCGATCAACTATCACCCAAATCGTGTCAAATTGGGTTCTCGCTGTCTTTGGTAACTTTGTAATGAAGTCCATGGTAATGTGCTCCCATTTCTATTTCGGGATTTCTAACGGTTGCAACTTACCATACGGCTTTTGGTGCTCGGCCTTAACTTGCAAACATGTGACACATTATTCAACATACTTTACAACATCACGTTTCATGCCCGGCCACCAATACTCTTTCTTCAAATCATGATACATTTTTGTCGCGCCCGGGTGAATGGAATACCTTAACTTATGTGCTTCATCAAGTAGCACTCGTCGATGATCACCAATTTTAGGCACCCACACTCTTCCTTGAAAAGATAACAAACCATGCGGACCTAAGGTAATAAACTCCGTTTGTCCCACGATTCGTTCCTCATGCTTATTGTTAACAAAATCTTTGATTTGAGTCTCGCCAAGCTTTACAAGAAAATCATTAGTAATAATCATGCGTAACGATCCTACTCGTATCGCCGGATGTTGACTCTTTCGACTTAACGAATCCGCGACCACATTCACCTTTCCCGGATGATAAAGTATTTCACAATCATAGTATTTCACCACATCCATCCATCTACATTGACGATAATTCAAATCTCGTTGATCGAAAAGATGTTTTAAGCTCTTGTGATCCGAATAAATCGTACACTTGACCCCATACAAGTAATAGCGCCAAATTTTCAACGCATGAACAATCGCCGCCAACTCAAGATCATGAGTCGGATATCTCGCTTCGTGTTCCTTTAATTGTCGAGAGGCATACGCGATGACTTTACCTCGTTGTATTAGAACACAACCGATCCCATTTAAAGAAGCATCACAATAAACCGTCATGTCTTCTACACCTTCCGGCAACACTAAAACCGGAGCTTGACATAACTTCTCTTTTAACAATTGGAAAGCAATTTCTTTCTCGTTTTCCCAATTAAATCTCGCGTTCTTTCTCATTAACTTTGTCAAAGGAGAAGCATTTTTAGAAAAGTCTTGGATAAACCGATAATAATAACCTGCCAATCCGAGAAAACTTCGAATTTCTGTAGGCGTAGTCAGTCGTCCCCAACTCTTTACCGTCTCAATCTTCCCCGGATCTACTTGAATACCATCTTTGTTCACAACATGGCCAAGGAATTGAACTTCCCTTAGCCAAAATTCAAATTTAGAGAATTTTGCATACAATTTCTCCTTCCGCAACGTCTTCAACACACCAGCAAATGATGTTCATGTTCCTTCATACTCTTCGAATAGACAAGTATGTCGTCAATGAACACAATTACCGACTTCTCCAACATAGGTTTGCACACTCGATTCTTAAGATCCATGAATGCCGCCGGTGCATTCGTAAGACCAAAAGGCATAACTACAAACTCAAAATGCCCATAACGCATTCGAAATACCGTTTTCTCGATATCTTCCTCACGGACCTGCATTTGGTGATAGCCGGACCGTAGGTCAATCTTAGAGAAATACGTTGCACCTTGGAGTTGGTCAAACAAATCTTCAATCCGAGGCAATGGATAACGATTCTTTATCGTCACTTTATTTAACTCCCGATAATCGATGCACATCCGCATACTACCATCCTTCTTCTTCATGAATAAAACCGGAGCGCCCCATGGTGAAGCACTCGGTCGAATAAAACCCTTTTCAAGTAATTCTTGGGTTTGATTTAACAACTCTTGCATTTTCGTTGGTGCTAAACGATAAGGAGTTTTAGCAATGGGAGTAGCTCTCGGAACCAACTCAATGCGAAATTCAACTTGTCTTTTCGCCGGAACACCTGGTAATTCATCCGAAAAAACGTCTTCGAATTCACTAACTGCCGGAATTTCACGAATGGATGGTGGCTCTTCACGAGTATCAACCACATGGGCAAGAAAAGCCATGCCACCACTAACAAGAAAACGACGTGCCCGTGTATAAGTGCATAATGGCACAAGTCTTCTCCGTTTCTCGCCGTGAATAATTAACTCTCCCCCACTTGGGGTCTTCACACGAATAGATTTTTCATGGCATGCAATATCGGCTCTATGACGATCGAGCCAATCCATACCAACGACAATATCGAATTCACCCAAGGTCATCGGGATAAGATCAATTTTAAACGTTTCGGAACCAAACACAATATCACAATCATTACAAACATCAACCCCTAGCACCGTCTTACCATCCGCTATTTTAACTTCTACCGGATGACTTAACTTAGCTAGCGGTTTATCAAGCTTAGAAACAAAACGCGGTGACACAAAAGATAGGTTAGCACCGCTATCAAATAGTATCCTTACCGGATTAGAGTTAACCATGAAAGTAACTGAGACAACTTCATTGGATTGCTTGGCTTCGTCATTAGTCATCAAATAATTGGGACCCCTAGCCGTACCAGCTGCCTTCTCTAACTTCTTAACATGATCGGTGTTCAAATCGGGACACTCCGGCCTTCGGTGCCCTTCCTTACCACAATTATAACAAGTAAGTTTGCTCGACGCCTTGGTACAATCACGGTCCATGTGCCCTCTTTGATTACAATTAAAACACTAGGGTCCATAACTCAAAGACCCACCCTTCTTCACACTATTAACACTTTCGGAACCCTTCTTGCTCTTCTTGTTTGAAAAGTTTGAATGACTCGAACCTTCAAATTTTCTCTTAGAGAAAGAGAAATCGCTTTGCTTTGGAACTTCCGGTTCGAAGCCCCGGGCTAACTCAAACAATTCTTCAAAAGATTTAGCCATTCCCCGACTAATCTTACGCTTTAACTCATCGCTTAGGGTACGATAAAAATCTAATATCAACTTGTGATCATCACCAACATATTTCAGACAAAAACGAGTCTTTGCCAAGAAGGTCGACTTGAGAGTAACCAAGTCCATTGAACCTTGTCGCAAATTGTGCAACTCGTCCCGAATTTTATCAAGGTCGGAAGGAGTTCTGTATTCTTTGAAAAATTCCTTTTTAAACTCTTCCCACATCAACCTCATGCATTGCTCTTCACCATAAAACTTAATTTTATCTTCCCTCCACAACTTGGCCTCTTCACGTAACATGCTAGAACAGTACCTCATCTTTTTCTCGGGAGGACATTTCGCGGTACGGAAAGCCCCCTCGATGTCGGAGATCCAACACGTGCTTTTCAATGGATCTCGTACCCCATTGAACATAGGAGGTTGAGCATCCTTGAAATTTTTGTAGTGGAAGTCTCGCCTTCCATAACCACCATTACAATCACCCCCTTCACCACGAGGATGAATGTTTTTAGCTTCTAATGCCTCCTCGATCGCGGCATTCATTCTCTCATTGATCATTTCGGTTACTTGCCCATCAACCGATTCTTGGTAGACCTTTCAGACATCGTCAAGGAATTCCGTTTTTAGCTTTTTAAAGATGTCCTCAACCTTGGCCGTGAGTTCAACGTCCTCACTCGTGCCTCCTTCATTGGTATCATGTCCATTTCTCATCTTCATTCTATAAAACGAAGTAAATTAAATAACGAACGAAAAGACATGACACAATATACATGAACACCTCACCGCCCCATCTTCCTCAACAATCGTCGTACATCGCTTGTTCGACACGATTTGAACCCGTAACAATGGTAGTTAATCATTGTTATGCGAGCACGTCGCATTAACTCGCTAGTACAACATCTATTTCGCTCGATGATTGCAAAAACTTAACAAAAAAAAAAATTAGCGCATAGTTAGTTCACCTAAAACTAGGCACTAACCAATCCCCGATCCGACCCGTCTCCTACAAGTCCCGCATAACGCGCATATACAATAAAGTCTAAGTCTAGGCACCTATCTCAAGTCGCCTAAATCACTTAGACCATGCTATGATACCACTTGTAACAACCCAACCCAATATCCAACTGAATACGCGAAATATTTTTATTTTTTTTATTCAGTACAGTGTGCGGCGCACAGCACCTTAGGGTGCGCGGCGCGCATAGGCTCTTTCAGCTTCTATCCGAATCGGTAAATTTTCAAATAAAGATCACCCACTTCCTGACATATTTAGACGAAATGCTTTTCACAACATGTTAACACGATTCAATCATTAAACGAGTTTTACAAAACGGGGCCCACAACGGCCGTTTTACGAGTTTCATACAAAACATGAGTTTCGACCACATTAGTTTAAATTCCAAATGACAACATGAGCATGGTGTTTGGGGGTTAAACTACCCAATTCTTGGTCAAACTCCAAAAGCTATCACACCAAAAGCATCCCCTATCAAACAAAGCGGGATCTCTAGTCCAAATGAACGCCCTTACCCTTGTCTCCGCTGGAGCTTATAAAAAGATAAACAACGAGAGGGTAAGCAAAGCTTAGTGAGTGCAACAATTATACATACACATATATAACCCATCTATTTGCATTCGCACCCACCAATTACCTCATACGAGAATATAACTCAAATAGAATGCCGTCTTACTCATAATGCTAACAACTCATAAACTATCGCAACATCACATTAGCATATACTCAACATATATATATATATATATATATATATATATATATATATATATATATATATATATATATATATATATATATATATATATATATATATATATATATATATATATATATATATCATGCTAAACAATATCCAACAACATAATATGGTTAACCATAACGCTATGGTGCTACCGGCTCGTGGTTCACACCATACGCATTTGAGTCTCACTGGTTTATAGTGCTACCGGCTCGTGGTTCACACTTTGTTTATTGTGCTACCGGCTCGTGGTTCAGACTTGTTTATAGTGCTACCGGCTCGTGGTTCACACTTGTTTATAGTGCTACCGGCTCGTGGTTCACATCATGATACATCACATATATGCTATGGTACTACCAGCTCGTGGTTCATACCATAACATTCACAAATAAATACGCCATATACATATACGCATAATTATTCCACTCACCTTAAAGATTCAGTGACGATTTTAACTTTCGCAAGCCTCAAAGAAAAGTACCTAATACAATAAGTACTCGATCAACATACAAACTAGTTGGGCTAAAAGCCAACAACTTTCACATGTGCATTTAATGACTTAATGCATTAAATGCCCCATTTTCACCAAAACCGACCCTTAAGGTCAAAACCACCACATATCACTAAAAGCTAGTGATTTAGGTCTAACAACACTAAATAATACATAATTTGGGTGTTTCATACACATCTATTTCAATTAGGTCAATTATCACCCATTTGACCACTTTAAGATCAACACACCCATTTACCAAACATCTAGGTGTGCTAGTAATTAACTAACCAATTTAGGCTCATAACCCCAATTAACCATTTGAAACCCTAGGTTAGTTACTATTGAGTCTTCATGACTCAATCTTACCCAAGAACACCCAAAATCACCAAATATGGGTTTTGTGTTCATCACTAACCCAAACCCTAACCCTTAACAAATTAAAATAGGGAAATCAAGGTTAGAACATACCATCACAACCAAAACATAGCTAAAGACTAGATGAACAACTTTAATTCTTGAGCTTTAACCCGGATCAAGCCTCTTCCTTCTTAATTCAAGCTTTCTCTCTCAAGAACACTCTTCTCTCTTTAGAATTTGATTTGGGGTTGAAGATGAGGTTGGTGTAGTGTTGAATGTGTTTTCAACCACCACACAACTGGCCTTTACAACCCCAACTCGTCCTCATGTGAAAAGACAACAATACCCTTTATTTAACTTTTAATTAAAAAGCAGAATACTGGCCCAGGTGCAGTGTGCCACGCGCACCCCTAATAGTGATCGGCGCGCACTAGTGGTCTGAACAGCTTCTGACCCAGTTTAATTACACACTGCACCCACACTTAATGTACACTATTTACACCACCGTACAATTATTATTCGGGTCTTACAGGTTATTCTAAATAATATATATAGATGCGTCGATATGATTTGTCAAAACATTGTATACGTGTCCCGACATTTAAAATGCGTAAATAACAGTATTTAAATGACAATAAATAAAATGCATAAAATAAATAACAGAAATTAAATGACAATAAATAAAATTGCGAGAATTAAATGGCGATAAAATAAATTGCGGTAATTAAATGTACAATAAGGAATTAACAGTTAGCTATGAACAGTTAGCTAGGATTTTGTTAGCGTGGATTCTTAACAAAATTTCTCATTGTTAATTTGTTTGTTTCTAACAAATTTTATTTTGTCCAATGTTTTCTTCATTATGCCACTTGTCGGATTCTGATAGGTCAAAATTCAAAAAATTGAATGAAAATGGTTATTATGTGGTGAACGGATACGTGCATCGGTTGATGTAAGTAGGATAGTAAATGACTGTTGAATCAGATTTGAAAGAATGTACAGTGTAACTTATTAATGTGAAATCTAAATATTCCTCGGGTATTACCTGCCCGTTAAAATATTTTCACCATTAACAGTTTGTACAAAAGAATTTTTTTTTACAATCTTTATGAAAACATATATACATATATATTTTCTTAAGATATAATCGTGGATTTAATGAGTTAATATGATATTAATCTCATTTAATTTATCATTAGAACTACAACACATAATCTCTAAAACATTAGAAATTATATAATCGTCACGTAGAATGAAGATAATTGATGTAGAATGATTCGTAGAACGATAATTATACTCGAGGTACAGAATGAGATGTTGAGGCATGTGGTGTTGAAACTTGGTTTGTTGGTGGTACTGGTGTTGATATTGCTGGTACTGTTGGTGCCGGTGACGTTGCTGAAGCTGGTATGTTTTGCACCATATTTTCCAAATTGATTACTCGAGCGCGAAGTTCATTGACTTCTTCGATTACTCCGGAATGATTGGCGGTTGGAATGAGCGGGTGAATAAGGTTTAGAATCTGAAATATTATATAATCGTAGTGAGATACCATGGATATGAGGGTGAAGATGGTGTTTCGAACTGGTTTTCTGATAAGTGCTTCAGGTTCTTAGCCAAGTGGGCAATATGGTGGATGGAAGGGATCACCTTCTTCTTATCTCCAATAATTAAGTAGGTTATGTAGTGACCCGAACTTTTCCATGTTTATATATATTAATTGAGATTGATATTTACATGATTAAATGTTTCCAACATGTTAAGCAATCAAACTTGTTAAGACTTGATTAATTGAAATATGTTTCATATAGACAATTGACCACCCAAGTTGACCGGCGACTCACGAACGTTAAAACTTGTAAAAACGACATGACGATATATATATGGATATACATATGGTTAACATGAGATTATGATAAGTAAGTATCTCCATAAGTATATTAACAATGAGTTATATACATATAAACAAGACTACTAACTTAAGGATTTCGAAACGAGACATATATGTAACGATTATCGTTGTAACGACATTTAAATGTATATATATCATATTAAGATATATTAATATATCATAATATCATGATAATATAATAATTTAACATCTCATTAGATATAATAAACAATGGGTTAACAACATTAATTGAGATCGTTAACTTAAAGGTTTCAAAACAACACTTACATGTAACGACTAACGATGACTTAACGACTCAGTTAAAATGTATATACATGTAGTGTATTTAGATGTATTAAAATACTTTTGGAAGACTTTAAGACATATATCAAAACACACATACTTAACGAAAATGGTTACAGTTACTTTCCCATTCTTTTCTTTCATCAAGAATTCTAGTCGTATTCTTACCCGTATTATACACAGCTTCAAAACGTACTTACTATGGGTATATACCAATAGGAACTAGCATGGGATTCCACTCTTGATTATGTCATGTATGACTAATCAATTTTAACTTCTACCATGAGCTGGTCAACTAACTAGAACTCCTTTTAACCCCACTCACCACTCACCAATTACCACTCATCATTCACTCCATTTCACTTCCAATTCTCTTTCTAATTCTCTCTCAACACACACACACTATTATGAACATATTTTTCCAGTAGTTAATCATCATCTTCATCAAAAATCACTTCAAGAATCAAGCTATAATCATCATAGGAAGAACACTTCAAGAACACTTCAAAAATCCCTTTAAGTTTACTAATTTACTTCCAAGCTTTCTAATCCATTCCAAGTAATCATCTAAGATCAAGAAACCTTTGTTATATACAGTAGGTTATCTTTCTTATTCAAGGTAATATTCATATTCAAACTTTGATTCAATTTCTATAACTATAAACTATCTTAATTCGAGTAAAAATCTTACTTGAACTTGTTTTTGTGTCATGATCCTACTTCAAGAACTTTCAAGCCATCCAAGATCCTTTGAAGCTAGATCATTTCTTGTCACTTCCAGTAGGTTTACCTACTAAAATTGAGGTAGTAATGATGTTCATAACATCATTCGATTCATATATATAAAACTATCATATTCGAAGGTTTAAACTCGTAATCACTAGAACATAGTTTAGTTAATTCTAAACTTGTTCGCAAACAAAAGTTAATCCTTCTAACTTGAATTTTAAAATTAACTAAACACATGTTCTATCTCTATATGATATGCTAACTTAATGATTTAAAACCTGGAAACACGAAAAACACCGTAAAACCGGATTTACGCCGTCGTAGTAACACCGCGGGCTGTTTTGGGTTAGTTAATTAAAAACTATGATAAACTTTGATTTAAAAGTTGTTATTCTGAGAAAATGATTTTTATTATGAACATGAAACTATATCCAAAAATTATGGTTAAACTCAAAGTGGAAGTATGTTTTCTAAAATGGTCATCTAGACGTCGTTCTTTCGACTGAAATGACTACCTTTACAAAAAAGACTTGTAACTTATTTTTCCGACTATAAACCTATACTTTTTCTGTTTAGATTCATAAAATAGAGTTCAATATGAAACCATAGCAATTTGATTCACTCAAAACGGATTTAAAATGAAGATGTTATGGGTAAAACAAGATTGGATAATTTTTCTCATTTTAGCTACGTGAAAATTGGTAAAAAATCTATTCCAACCATAACTTAATCAACTTGTATTGTATATTATGTAATCTTGAGATACCATAGACATGTATACAATGTTTCGACCTATCATGTCGACACATCTATATATATTTCGGAACAACCATAGACACTCTATATGTGAATGTTGGAGTTAGCTATACAGGGTTGAGGTTGATTCCAAAATATGTATAGTTTGAGTTGTGATCAATACTGAGATACGTATACACTGGGTCGTGGATTGATTCAAGATAATATTTATCGATTTATTTCTGTATATCTAACTGTGGACAACTAGTTGTAGGTTACTAACGAGGACAGCTGACTTAATAAACTTAAAACATCAAAATATATTAAAAGTGTTGTAAATATATTTTGAACATACTTTGATATATATGTATATATTGTTATAGGTTCGTGAATCAACTAGTGGCCAAGTCTTACTTCCCGACGAAGTAAAAATCTGTGAAAGTGAGTTATAGTCCCACTTTTAAAATCTAATATTTTTGGGATGAGAATACATGCAGGTTTTATAAATGATTTACAAAATAGACACAAGTACGTGAAACTACATTCTATGGTTGAATTATCGAAATCGAATATGCCCCTTTTTATTAAGTCTGGTAATCTAAGAATTAGGGAACAGACACCCTAATTGACGCGAATCCTAAAGATAGATCTATTGGGCCTAACAAATCCCATCCAAAGTACAGGATGCTTTAGTACTTCGAAATTTATATCATATCCGAAGGGTGTCCCGGAATGATGGGGATATTCTTATATATATGCATCTTGTTAATGTCGGTTACCAGGTGTTTACCATATGAATGATTTTTATCTCTATGTATGGGATGTGTATTGAAATATGAAATCTTGTGGTCTATTGTTACGATTTGATATATATAGGTTAAACCTATAACTCACCAACATTTTTGTTGACGTTTAAAGAATGTTTATTCTCAGGTGAATACTAAGAGCTTCCGCTGTTGCATACTAAAATAAGGACAAGATTTGGAGTCCATGTTTGTATGATATTGTGTAAAAACTGCATTCAAGAAACTGATTTCGATGTAACATATTTGTATTGTAAACCATTATGTAATGGTCGTGTGTAAACAGGATATTTTAGATTATCATTATTTGATAATCTACGTAAAGCTTTTTAAACCTTTATTTATGAAATAAAGGTTATGGTTTGTTTTAAAAATGAATGCAGTCTTTGAAAAACGTCTCATATAGAGGTCAAAACCTCGCAACGAAATCAATTAATATGGAACGTTTTTAATCAATAAGAACGGGACATTTCAGTTGGTATCCGAGCGTTGGTCTTAGAGAACCAGAATTTTGCATTAGTGTGTCTTATCGAGTTTGTTAGGATGCATTAGTGAGTCTGGACTTCGACCGTGTTTACTTGAAAAATGATTGCTTAACAAATTTTGTTGGAAACTATATATTTTTAACATGTGAATATTATGTGATATATTAATCTCTTAACGCGTTTGATATTATGTGATAGATGTCTACCTCTAGAACAAGTCCCATTGACTCACCTAATAATAATGAAGAGTCAAATGTAAATTGGAATGATTCGTGGACTGATTCACAAGTTCCCGAAGAGTAACCGGAAGAAGAGTCGGAACCGGAAGAAGAATCGGAACCGGAAGAAGAATCGCAACCAGATGAAGAAATAGAACCGGTGGGGGAAATAATAAAACGATTAAGTAAAAGAAAATCCTCAACCAACCGACCAAGGTTAATTATGGTCAATGGTGTTTCCGCCAAGGAAGCAAAATATTGGGAGGATTACCGATTCTCCGATGAATCGGATTCCGACGAGAATTCCGATGATGTTATAGAAATTACCCCAACTGAATTTAAAAAGGCAAAAGAAAATAATAAGGGAAAGGGCATAAAAATAGAGAAATCTAATTCCAACCCCGATGAACTTTATATGTATCGTCAACCCCCGAAGTCCTTAAGTTGTAACAATGACCCGGGAACCTCTAAACCACCAGGTTTTTCTAAACCAATGTGGAAAATTACGGCTCGTATTAGGGGAACATCATATATCCCTAGAAACTTGGCAAAACGAACCAAAACCGAAGAAGAAGAAACAAGCGAGTCGGAATAAGATAGTTGTATTCGTGTGGTGTAATATATGTAATATAGTGTGCTTATGCTTTATGATATACGTAAAAATTACTTGTATTAATAAGTATTTTTTTTATGAATCTAACTCTTGTCTATTTTACAGTATAAAAACACAAAATGGATAGACAACCCAATATTTTAAGAGACCTACCCGGAGACATGATTGATGAAATCTTGTCTAGAGTCGGTCAGAATTCTTCGGCACAACTATTTAAGGCGAGATCAGTTTGTAAGACATTCGAAGAACGTTCCAAGAATGCCTTGGTTTATAAAAGGCTTTCGTTCGAAAGATGGGGGATATCACATTGGGAAATCCATAAGTTACGATGTGTTTACTTTGACGCATATATTGCGGGGAACCCAAATGCTATTTTACGCAATGGGTTAAGAAATTATTTTGACTCAATATATCCGAATATTGGACTTCGTGATTTAGAAAAAGCGGCTAACATGCAACATAAAGAAGCATGTTATGCTTACGGATTAGTAATGTTCGCTTCTCACCAAAGTGAGAACAAGAACATCGGGCTACAACTATTAAACAAAACGTTCCCACAAGTGACGGAGTCGGTAATTGGGGTAAGAAATGAGGTTTTTAGATTGTTACGGGACTGTTGGACATTACGTAACCCTCGTCCCTTTGACAACGTTACAACACGCTGTCTTATCAACGGCCATAACGGTTATGTTACACAAGACCAAGGATGGGAAGTAATCCTAGTAAAATCAGAATGCATGACTTGTTTCTGGACGTATGAATTACGTGTCTTTATTGCCTTTGCTGAACGACTTGTGTACTAGCTAGAATTATCTTCACAACCATCTTGTATCAAATTTATTGTGTGCTATATTTCATGCTATATGTAAAATAAGCGGTATTGTAAGTTTGTAAAATATTGTGTAAAAGTTTGAACGCGAAATATTATTATAATCAGTTTTTCATATAGAATTGTAGTAGTTGAATTGTATATTAGCTACTAAGTATGAACTTAACGGGTAGGTACTACCCGAATTTAAACTTATAAAATGATAATATGAAGAAAAAGCTTTTATAAATGAGTTCATATTATGCTACGAAATACTATTAACTACTCTTAATATTCTGTATGATTAACTTGTTCCATTTGACTATTTTGAAGGAAATGGCACCGACTACTCGACACACCGTGAATATGAATGAAGAGGAATTCCGTACTTTTCTAGCTTCAAACATAGCCGCAGTACAGGCTGCGCTACATACCAACAATAACCTTGGATCTAGCAGTACAGGAAATCGTGTAGGATGTACCTACAAAGAATTCACTGCCTGCAAACCTTTGGAATTTGATGGAACCGAAGGACCGATCGGATTGAAACGGTGGACCGAGAAGGTCGAATCGGTGTTTGCCATAAGTAAGTGTACTGAAGAGGACAAAGTGAAGTACGCTACGCATACCTTCACAGGTTCTGCGTTAACATGGTGGAATACCTATCTAGAACAAGTGGGACAAGACGATGCGTACGCACTACCGTGGTCAGCATTCAAGCACTTGATGAACGAGAAGTACCGACCCAGAACCGAGGTCAATAAGCTCAAGACAGAACTTAGAGGGTTACGAACCCAAGGATTTGATATTACCACGTACGAAAGACGATTCACAGAATTGTGCCTATTGTGTCCGGGAGCATTCGAAGATGAGGAAGAGAAGATCGACGCGTTTGTGAAAGGATTACCGGAAAGAATCCAAGAAGATATAAGTTCACACGAGCCCGCCTCCATACAACAGGCATGTAGAATGGCTCACAAACTAGTGAACCAGATTGAAGAAAGAATTAAAGAACAGACTGCTGAAGAGACCAATGTGAAGCAAGTCAAAAGAAAGTGGGAGGAAAACGGTGATAAGAATCACCAATACAACAACAACAGCAATTACAACAATAATCGCAACAATTATCCCAGCAATCGCAACATCAATCGCAACTACAACAAACGGCCCAACAACAACAACAACAACAACAACAACAACAGCAACTACAACAATCATCCCAACAACAATAATAACAGCAACAACAACAACAATCAGAAGCAGCTATGCCAAAGGTGTGAAAAGTGTCACTCGGGGTTCTGCACCAAATTTTGCAACAAGTGTAAAATAAATGGTCATAGCGCGGCGAAGTGTGAGGTCTACAGACCAGGGGTTAATAGAACGAAAGGAACAAATGGTGTCGGAACGAGTAATGGCGGAGCAAGTAGTGTCGGAGCAAGTTATGCCAATGTAGTTTGTTATAAATGTGGAAAACCGGGACACATCATTAGAAATTGCCCGAACCAGGAGAACACGAATGGACAAGGCCGCGGAAGAGTTTTCAATATTAATGCGGCAGAGGCACAGGAAGACCCGGAGCTTGTTACGGGTACGTTTCTTATTGATAATAAATCTGCTTACGTTTTATTTGATTCGGGTGCGGATAGAAGCTATATGAGTAGAGATTTTTGTGCTAAATTACGTTGTCCATTGACGCCTTTGGATAGTAAATTTTTACTCGAATTAGCAAATGGTAAATTAATTTCAGCAGATAATATATATCGGAATCGAGAAATTAAACTGGTTAGCGAAACATTTAAGATTGACTTGATACCAGTAGAGTTAGGGAGTTTTGATGTGATAATCGGTATGGACTGGTTGAAAGAAATGAAAGCAGAGATCGTTTGTTACAAAAATGCAATTCGCATTATACGAAAAAAAGGAAAACCCTTAATGGTGTACGGAGAAAAGGGCAACACGAAGCTACATCTTATTAGTAATTTGAAGGCACAAAAACTAATAAGAAAAGGTTGCTATGCTGTTCTAGCACACGTCGAGAAAGTACAAACTGAAGAAAAGAGCATCAATGATGTTCCCGTCGCAAAAGAATTTCCCGATGTATTTCCGAAAGAATTACCGGGATTACCCCCACATCGATCCGTTGAATTTCAAATAGATCTTGTACCAGGAGCTGCACCAATAGCTCGTGCTCCTTACAGACTCGCACTCAGCGAGATGAAAGAACTGCAAAGCCAATTACAAGAACTTTTAGAGCGTGGTTTCATTCGACCAAGCACATCACCGTGGGGAGCTCCTGTTTTGTTTGTCAAGAAGAAAGATGGTACATTCAGGTTGTGTATCGACTACCGAGAGTTGAACAAACGTACCATCAAGAACCGCTACCCACTACCGAGAATCGACGACTTATTTGATCAACTACAAGGCTCGTCTGTTTATTCAAAGATTGACTTACGTTCCGGGTATCATCAAATGCGGGTGAAAGAAGATGATATTCCAAAGACTGCTTTCAGAACACGTTACGGTCATTACGAGTTTATGGTCATGCCGTTTGGGTTAACTAATGCACCAGCTATGTTCATGGACCTTATGAACCGAGTGTGTGGACCATACCTTGACAAGTGTGTCATTGTTTTCATTGATGACATACTTATTTACTCAAAGAATGACCAGGAACACGGTGAACATTTGAGAAAGGTGTTAGAAGTATTGAGGAAGGAAGAATTGTACGCTAAGTTTTCAAAGTGTGCATTTTGGTTGGAAGAAGTTCAATTCCTCAGTCATATAGTGAACAAAGAAGGTATTAAGGTGGATCCGGCAAAGATAGAAACTGTTGAAAAGTGGGAAACCCCGAAAACTCCGAAACACATACGCCAGTTTTTAGGACTAGCTGGTTACTACAGAAGGTTCATCCAAGACTTTTCCAGAATAGCAAAACCCTTAACTGCATTAACGCATAAAGGGAAGAAATTTGAATGGAATGATGAACAAGAGAAAGCGTTTCAGTTATTGAAGAAAAAGCTAACTACGGCACCTATATTGTCATTGCCTGAAGGGAATGATGATTTTGTGATTTATTGTGATGCATCAAAGCAAGGTCTCGGTTGTGTATTAATGCAACGAACGAAGGTGATTGCTTATGCGTCTAGACAATTGAAGATTCACGAACAAAATTATACGACGCATGATTTGGAATTAGGCGCGGTTGTTTTTGCATTAAAGACTTGGAGGCACTACTTATATGGGGTTAAAAGTATTATATATACCGACCACAAAAGTCTTCAACACATATTTAATCAGAAACAACTGAATATGAGGCAGCGTAGGTGGATTGAATTATTGAATGATTACGACTTTGAGATTCGTTACCACCCGGGGAAGGCAAATGTGGTAGCCGATGCCTTGAGCAGGAAGGACAGAGAACCCATTCGAGTAAAATCTATGAATATAATGATTCATAATAACATTACTACTCAAATAAAGGAGGCACAACAAGGAGTTTTAAAAGAGGGAAATTTAAAGGATGAAATACTCAAAGGATCGGAGAAGCATCTTAATATTCGGGAAGACGGAACCCGGTATAGGGCTGAAAGGATTTGGGTACCAAAATTTGGAGATATGAGAGAAATGGTACTTAGAGAAGCTCATAAAACCAGATACTCAATACATCCTGGAACGGGGAAGATGTACAAGGATCTCAAGAAACATTTTTGGTGGCCGGGTATGAAAGCCGATGTTGCTAAATATGTAGGAGAATGTTTGACGTGTTCTAAGGTCAAAGCTGAGCATCAGAAACCATCAGGTCTACTTCAACAACCCGAAATCCCAGAATGGAAATGGGAAAACATTACAATGGATTTCATCACTAAATTGCCAAGGACTGCAAGTGGTTTTGATACTATTTGGGTAATAGTTGATCGTCTCACCAAATCAGCACACTTCCTGCCAATAAGAGAAGATGACAAGATGGAGAAGTTAGCACGACTGTATTTGAAGGAAGTCGTCTCTAGACATGGAATACCAATCTCTATTATCTCTGATAGGGATGGCAGATTTATTTCAAGATTCTGGCAGACATTACAGCAAGCATTAGGAACTCTTCTAGACATGAGTACTGCCTATCATCCACAAACTGATGGGCAGAGCGAAAGGACGATACAAACGCTTGAAGACATGCTACGAGCATGTGTTATTGATTTCGGAAACAGTTGGGATCGACATCTACCATTAGCAGAAAGCACTTTATGGTAGAAAGTACAGGTCTCCAATTTGTTGGAGTGAAGTGGGGGATAGATAGATTACGGGTCCGGAGATTATACAAGAAACTACCGAGAAGATCATCCAAATTCAACAACGGTTGAAAACCGCCCAAAGTCGACAAAAGAGCTACGCTGACATTAAAAGAAAAGATATAGAATTTGAAATTGGAGAGATGGTCATGCTTAAAGTTGCACCTTGTAAAGGCGTTGTTCGATTTGGTAAACGAGGGAAATTAAATCCAAGGTATATTGGACCATTCAAGATTATTGATCGTGTCGGACCAGTAGCTTACCGACTTGAGTTACCTCAACAACTCGCGGCTGTACATAACACTTTCCACGTCTCGAATTTGAAGAAATGTTTTGCTAAAGAAGATCTCACTATTCCGTTAGATGAAATCCAAATCAACGAAAAACTCCAATTCATCGAAGAACCCATCGAAATAATGGATCGTGAGGTTAGAAGACTTAAGCAAAACAAGATACCAATTGTTAAGGTTCGATGGAATGCTCGTAGAGGACCCGAGTTCACCTGGGAGTGTGAAGATCAGATGAAGAAGAAATACCCGCATCTATTTCCAGAAGATTCGTCAACACCTTCAACAGCTTAAAATTTCGGGACGAAATTTATTTAACGGGTAGGTACTGTAGTGACCCGAACTTTTCCATGTTTATATATATTAACTGAGATTGATATTTACATGATTAAATGTTTTCAACATGTTAAGCAATCAAACTTGTTAAGACTTGATTAATTGAAATATGTTTCATATAGACAATTGACCACCCAAGTTGACCGGCGACTCACGAACGTTAAAACTTGTAAAAACGACATGACGATATATATATGGATATACATATGGTTAACATGAGATTATGATAAGTAAGTATCTCCATAAGTATATTAACAATGAGTTATATACATATAAACAAGACTACTAACTTAAGGATTTCGAAACGAGACATATATGTAACGATTATCGTTGTAACGACATTTAAATGTATATATATCATATTAAGATATATTAATATATCATAATATCATGATAATATAATAATTTAACATCTCATTAGATATAATAAAAAATGGGTTAACAACATTAATTGAGATCGTTAACTTAAAGGTTTCAAAACAACACTTACATGTAACGACTAACGATGACTTAACGACTCAGTTAAAATGTATATACATGTAGTGTATTTAGATGTATTAAAATACTTTTGGAAGACTTCAAGACATATATCAAAACACTCATACTTAACGAAAATGGTTACAGTTACTTTCCCATTCTTTTCTTTCATCAAGAATTCTAGTCGCTTTCTTACCCGTATTATACACAGCTTCAAAATGTACTTACTATGGGTATATACCAATAGGAACTAGCATGGGATTCCACTCTTGATTATGTCATGTATGACTAATCAATTTTAACTTCTACCATGAGCTAGTCAACTAACTAGAACTCCTTTTAACCCCACTCACCACTCACCAATTACCACTCATCATTCACTCCATTTCACTTCCAATTCTCTTTCTAATTCTCTCTCAACACACACACACTATTATGAACGTATTTTTCCAGTAGTTAATCATCATCTTCATCAAAAATCACTTCAAGAATCAAGCTATAATCATCATAGGAAGAACACTTCAAGAACACTTCAAAAATCCCTTCAAGTTTACTAATTTACTTCCAAGCTTTCTAATCTATTCCAAGTAATCATCTAAGATCAAGAAACCTTTGTTATATACAGTAGGTTATCTTTCTTATTCAAGGTAATATTCATATTCAAACTTTGATTCAATTTCTATAACTATAAACTATCTTAATTCGAGTAAAAATCTTACTTGAACTTGTTTTTGTGTCATGATCCTACTTCAAGAACTTTCAAGCCATCCAAGATCCTTTGAAGCTAGATCATTTCTTGTCACTTCCAGTAGGTTTACCTACTAAACTTGAGGTAGTAATGATGTTCATAACATCATTCAATTCATATATATAAAACTATCATATTCGAAGGTTTAAACTCGTAATCACTAGAACATAGTTTAGTTAATTCTAAACTTGTTCACAAACAAAAGTTAATCCTTCTAACTTGACTTTTAAAATTAACTAAACACATGTTCTATATCTATATGATATGCTAACTTAATGATTTAAAACCTGGAAACACGAAAAACACCGTAAAACCGGATTTACGCCGTCGTAGTAACACCGCGGGCTGTTTTGGGTTAGTTAATTAAAAACTATGATAAACTTTGATTTAAAAGTTGTTATTCTGAGAAAATGATTTTTATTATGAACATGAAACTATATCCAAAAATTATGGTTAGACTCAAAGTGGAAGTATGTTTTCTAAAATGGTCATCTAGACGTCGTTCTTTCGACTGAAATGACTACCTTTACAAAAACGACTTGTAACTTATTTTTCTGACTATAAACCTATACTTTTTCTGTTTATATTCATAAAATAGAGTTCAATATGAAACCATAGCAATTTGATTCACTCAAAACGGATTTAAAATGAAGAAGTTATGGGTAAAACAAGATTGGATAATTTTTCTCATTTTAGCTACGTGAAAATTGGTAACAAATCTATTCCAACCATAACTTAATCAACTTGTATTGTATATTATGTAATCTTGAGATACCATAGACACGTATACAATGTTTCGACCTATCATGTCGACACATCTATATATATTTCGGAACAACCATAGACAATCTATATGTGAATGTTGGAGTTAGCTATACAGGGTTGAGGTTGATTCCAAAATATGTATAGTTTGAGTTGTGATCAATACTGAGATACGTATACACTGGGTCGTGGATTGATTCAAGATAATATTTATCGATTTATTTCTGTATATCTAACTGTGGACAACTAGTTGTAGGTTACTAACGAGGACAGCTGACTTAATAAACTTAAAACATCAAAATATATTAAAAGTGTTGTAAATATATTTTGAACATACTTTGATATATATGTATATATTGTTATAGGTTCGTGAATCAACCAGTGGCCAAGTCTTACTTCCCGACGAAGTAAAAATCTGTGAAAGTGAGTTATAGTCCCACTTTTAAAATCTAATATTTTTGGGATGAGAATACATGCAGGTTTTATAAATGATTTACAAAATAGACACAAGTACGTGAAACTACATTCTATGGTTGAATTATCGAAATCGAATATGCCCCTTTTTATTAAGTCTGGTAATCTAAGAATTAGGGAACAGACACCCTAATTGACGCGAATCCTAAAGATAGATCTATTGGGCCTAACAAACCCCATCCAAAGTACCGGATGCTTTAGTACTTCGAAATTTATATCATATCCGAAGGGTGTCCCGGAAAGATGGGGATATTCTTATATATATGCATCTTGTTAATGTCGGTTACCAGGTGTTTACCATATGAATGATTTTTATCTCTATGTATGGGATGTGTATTGAAATATGAAATCTTGTGGTCTATTGTTACGATTTGATATATATAGGTTAAACCTATAACTCACCAACATTTTTGTTGACGTTTAAAGCATGTTTATTCTCAGGTGAATACTAAGAGCTTCCGCTGTTGCATACTAAAATAAGGACAAGATTTGGAGTCCATGTTTGTATGATATTGTGTAAAAACTGCATTCAAGAAACTGATTTCGATGTAACATATTTGTATTGTAAACCATTATGTAATGGTCGTGTGTAAACAGGATATTTTAGATTATCATTATTTGATAATCTACGTAAAGCTTTTTAAACCTTTATTTATGAAATAAAGGTTATGGTTTGTTTTAAAAATGAATGCAGTCTTTGAAAAATGTCTCATATAGAGGTCAAAACCTCGCAACGAAATCAATTAATATGGAACATTTTTAATCAATAAGAACGGGACATTTCAGGTTACAAATCCATCCCCAATTCATTCAGAATTGATGATGGCTGATTGGTTGATTCATTTCGGTGACGCTGCTTCCAGAGCTTAGGTGAATATCCATGTCGGAATAACTGTCGGAATCCGAGGAATTCGAACTGGTTGAGGGATCCATATCGTACGATCAAATGAAGGATTTTTGATGAGAAATAGATTATAGGACGTAGATTAGTATCATGCAATACATAATTTAAATATGTATATATAATACTTAAAATCACATAAGTTACGGATGAATCTACGGAAGCTGTTAGGTAAAGTCTATAGTAACAGATACGCTAAGATATGAATTTTGTCTATACACTATCGATGCACTAACTGCAGTAAGACGTGTCTAGACTAAAAATGATAAGTAGGTAATTTTATAAAGATGATAAGCAGATGATTTCAGACTAGAAATGATAAGCAAAACTTTTAACATGCAGACACGGTCGAAGTCCAGACTCACTAATGCATCTTAACAACAATCAGTTAGACACACTAATGCAAGATCTGGTTCGCTAAGACCACCGCTCTGATACCAACTGAAATGACCCGTCCTAATCCATCTGGACGAATACATTACATTTGGTTACATCGCGAGGTACTTGACCTCTATATGATACATTTTACAAACATTGCATTCGTTTTTAAAAGACAAACTTTCATTACATCGACAGTTGATAGCATGCATACCAGTTCATAATATATCCAACTATAATTGACTTAGTAATAATCTTGATGAACTCAACGACTCGAATGCAACGTCTTTTGAAATATGTCATGAATTACTCCAAGTAATATCTCTAATATGAGCAAATGCACAACGGAAGATTTATTTAATACCTGAGAATAAACATGCTTTAAAGTGTCAACCAAAAGGTTGGTGAGTTCATTAGTTTATCATAAATAATCATTTCCGATAGTATAATAGACCACAAGATACTCATATTTTGAAAACAATCTGTGCAGGTCTGCTCACTACTGGAAAATCATTCATACGATACATAAACACCTGGTAATCGATCTTAACAAGATGCATATAGAATTTCCCCCGCATACCGGCATTCTGCATGGTCATGCAAAAGCATACAAACAGGCCACTCTTTTAAATATGATGGTTGTGTACACCTCACAAACAGATCATATCTTTTAAAGCTAGCAGTTGTATACCTATTTCGATGTACTAAAGCAGTTCAAATTCTCTGACTGTGGCTTGTGAGTGCCCATAGATCTATCTTTAGGATTCGCGTCAATTAGGAGCTCGGTTTCCTAATTCTTAGATTACCAGAATATAAAGGGGTGATATCCGTTGTACTCGTAACTCAATCGTAGAATGTTTTTAAGTACTTGTGTCTATTTCGTAAAACAGTTATAAAACAGCGCATGTATTCTCAGTCCCAAAAATATATATATTGCAAAAACATTTAAAAATGGAGTAATGAAACTCACAATACTGAATTTCGTAGTAAAAATACATATGTCGTCATTGAACAAGTGTTGGGTTGGCCTCTGATTCACGAACCTATATTAATTCCATTTCTATTAACACATATGATAGAAATATCATAATTTCATTTATTAATGTATATTATTTATATTTATATTATAGTTATATAAGATTTATACTAGATTTCATTTAAAAACATATACTTTATGTTATATCTTAAATTATATGTTTTATGTATTTATCTTGTATATGTATTTAAAGTGATTAATATAGTTATATTAATATATATATATATATATATATATATATATATGTTTAGGATTATATAAAAAAAATATACCTAATTTGTTGTATGTAAGTAATGTTAATATGATTTATATATAGTTATATGGAATATTGATATAGTTGTGGTATATGTATTAAGTATATTTTATGTAAAAATATTTATTTGTTTAAAAATGATAGTTTTGATATTAATGATTTACTAATAATAATAATAATAATAACTTTATAAAAAATGATAATATTAATAATAATAATGATATTGCTAATAATGATACTTTTGTTTAATAATAATAATAATAATAATACTAGTGGTTATAAAAGCGATACTAATACTAATATTAATGAAAATATTATTAACTTGTGTTATTTTCATAATGATAATAATAATAGTAATCCTAATCATAACAATAATAATAATAATACAACTACTAGTAATAATAATAATAATAATAATAATAATAATAATAATAATAATAATAATAATAATAATAATAATAATAATAATAATAATAATAATAATAATAATAATCTTACTTGTATCTATAATCATAATAATACTTAAAATCATAATTTTACCAATAATCATAGTGATAATAGTAATGACGATAATAATATTAATAATAATGATAATAATATTAATAATATTAATAATATTAATAATAATACCTATGTTTATAAGAATCCATAAATCCTACTAATGATATTAATAATAATGAACTTAACTCTAATAATAACTATTATTAACAACAACAACAACAACAACAATAATAATAATAATAATAATAATAATAATAATAATAATAATAATAATAATAATAATAATAATAATAATAATAATAATATTAATAATAATAATAATAATAATAATAATAATAATAATAATAATAATAATAATAATAATAATAATAATAATAATAATAATAATAATAACAAAAATAATAAAAGTATACTACCTTAGAAGCTCCCTTTTAAAAAAATGCACCAAGTAGGGATCGAACCGGAGACCACTCGCTCACCCGAAACACCGTAGACCACTCCTCCATATTTGTTTTTCTAAATTTATCCCTAAAGAAATAAATATAACCCCGTATTATTTATTATCCCCTTTTCATCTCTTCTTCATTTATTATTTGATCAGAGGTAATTAGATTTTAATACGCAATACCAATCATGATTAAGTCTTGGTAGAAAAAAATAGAAATAGCCGATTGGGAGTGTATGATTTATGGAAAAGAAAGAAAAAAAAATTTAAACAGAAACATTCGCTGAAAGCCTTCGAATAACAAACAAAAACTCGATTGTTGATTATGGATTCTAGACTGTTTTAGCTTAAATTTATAACATGAAAAATGTTTTAATTCATAGCTATAAACTTTATGAATTCTCAATTTATCCAGAAACAAAGCTCAGAATTCAAATTTAAATGAAGAACACAGTTTGACTTTTTCTTTCAAGAACTTTGACTTCGAAATTCGGGCTTGATATAACGAATTGGAATTTGATATTTTGGAGAAAGTTTAAGTAGATAATTCCTAACGAAACTGCATTATTACTTTTTGTAATGGAATTCAAATTCAAGATTTTGATGAAATGATACAAAGACAGAGGACCGACGGTTTATTGATTATTTTCTTTGATAATTTCAATCTGAAAATGGCTGTAAGTGTTTTTAATTGATAATGATCATAAAAAGAACTGAGTGTGTTATTTCAATTCATCGAGTAATTCGTTTATCATATAGTTTAATGGACGACAGGGTAATTGACAGGAAATAAAAAAATAATAACGTATGAGCTCGACGTCTAACAGATTCTTGGAGTTTTCTGTTGATTAAATTCATGATTGGTACGAATTCTAAAAATCAAAATAGTGTGACAATTACAGGAAACAAATTTTGATTCCAAATCTTTGTATATACGGTTTTTATATATAATTAAATAATTTTAATAATAATTCTAAATAATAATAATAATTATAAAAGTAATACTGAATAATAATGATAATAATAATAATGATAATAATAATAATTTTTATAATTAATAATACCACTAAAGATAATAATAATATGCTAATAATAATAATAAGGATAATGATAATAATAAGAATAATGATAATAAAAGTTTATAGTAATAAATAGTAATAATAATAATGTTAATAATCAAAATAACACTAATAATAAGGATGATATCAATTTTAATGATATTTAATAATAATATAACTCACAAGAATGATGATGTTTATAATAATGTTAACAGTATTGATGATAATAACATTCAAGATAATAATAAATTGTATAAAAATCATAATACTTATAATGATTTTAATAATCTCAGTGATAATAGCAATGATATTAATAATATTAGTATTGATAGTAATAAGGATATTAATATAACAAGTTATGCGTATAAATTTCATATCTATATCTTTTAATAATATTGATACTATTATTATTATTATTACTATTAATATTAGTAATAATACTGAAAGTATGTATAACAACCATATTTTAACTTGTAATTACTTTCACTATATTAATGTTACAATTTTATAATAATTTGAATATTTAATATTTATAAATAATATTACTTATGTATTGAATTCACACACACATACACACACATACACACACACACACACACACACACACACATATATATATATATATATATATATATATATATATATATATATATATATATATATATATATATATATATATATATTTTATTTTACGTAACTAATTCTAATGTTTAAATCATATTTTATAATTTGCAATTTATTATATCTACTTACATTTATATATACATATTTATTTACAAACAATTGTTCGTGAATCATCGAAAATAGTCAAAGGGTAATTGAATACATGGACACAATTCAAAGTTTTTTTTGAGACTTCAACATTACAGGCTTTGCTTATCGTGTCGAACTCATATAAAGATTAAGTTTAAATTTGGTCAGAAATTTTTGGGTCGTCACACATTTAACCTTGACCAGACCTTGACGATTCACGAACCATCATAATTGGATAAGAATATATACATGTATATAAATTATAACTTGAAAACATAAACAAGTTATTAGGTATAATACTTTACATGATCGTATTTACCAATGGAATTAAAAGATGATACCAAATAATTGAGTTATCAGATTCATTATGATATGATTTACGTGTCTCTGTTGAGAGGTCTACATTGATTTAAGAAATCTTTCCATTTTAACAATATTCGGAAAATGATAAAGTGATTTACGAGTAAGAACAAATGTTTCTATTATCGAGAATTAGACAAAGGTTAGTGGAAGACTAAATACATAATAATCCTTTGATTTAGTTTCAAATGTACAAAAATGCTTTACGATATAATAGAACTCGATTATTTAAGATGTCTTTGATTACTTAACGTGATATGGAATATTGGTTGTTAAATATGTAGATAACTTGCAACGTGTATTTAAAATATGTTTATGAATATTGAATATATATATATATATATATATATATATATATATATATATATATATATATATATATATATATATATATATATATATATATATATATATATATATAAATTGATATGTTATTATTAGTATTATTATTAATAATATTATTGTTATACATTTTATTGTAATTAACATTATTATCATTAGTAATAATATTATTATTACTATTATATTTGTATTATTATTAGTTATAATATTAAGAGTATTATTATTATATTTATTAATAAGATTAACTAAAATCTATAAATATATAAATATATAAAGAGATATACATATATAGTGATATATAAATACAAATAGATATATACAGTTATATATAGGCCGTTATATACAGATATAATTATTAGGAAATCAGTATTATTGTTCATTATGATTATTATTATGATTATTATTATTATTATTATTATTATTATTATTATTATTATTATGTTTATATTTATTAATTATTAATAAGTAAATATAATTTATATAAACAAGATATATTACGCGTTTAAATCAAATGCCCATCACTATCTGATTGAAATTTTTTTTATCTTCTTCTCCTTGATTTAGATTCCTGTCTGTGAATTCTATTAGATGTCAAATTCAGTCCATAATCACAAACAAAATCGGTTGAACATCATATTCACCTTTTATCTTTATTTTAAATTTTTCTGTTACAAATTGATTCTTCCTGTCGAATGTGGTTGCTATAAAATAACTAATTAGCTGGCATTAGTATACAAGAGTCATTCAATAACCATTATCATCTTCAATTATATCTGTGAAAGTGAAAATAAAACAATAAAAAATAAAGAAACCAAGTTAATACCTCTGTTCTGGTTCCATTTTATCAAAACCTCGAATTCAAATCCCATTTCAAAATCCTTAAATGTAGAGTTGTTAGGAATTATTCAAATGATCTTTCTGCAAAGTTTCAAACACCAATTCTTTCTATTGATCGTCAATTTTAGAGTCAAAGTTTTGTTTCAAAAAGTCAGCCGAGGTGTTCTTGGCAAAATTTGAATCTCCTGTTATGTTTTAAGTTAAATTGATGATTTAAATAGTTTCTAGTAATCATTTAAAACTTATTTCATGTTATAATCGTGAGCTATAATTGTCTTAAATTCATAATCAACTTTTGTGTTATGTGTTCTTGAACTCAAATATTCAAAAGCCCGATTTCAAATTAAATTTCAAAAACTAGAAATGCAGAATTGTTAGGAATCATTTACTTAAACTTCCTGTAAAATCTCAAGTTCCAATTCTTAATAACGAATTCGAATTTGCGAGTCAAAGTTTCAATTTTAAAAAGTCAACTATTGTTCTACAATCAAATTCGAGTTCTAATTGATGTTTCTGTTGAAATTAATGATTCACAAAGTTTTTAGGAATGATTTGAAACATATTTCATGTTGTAAAGATTGTCCAAAACGAACTCAAAATTGAAAACAATAATTTTTTTTAAGAGTTACGAGCTTCAGCAGTAACTCTTTTTCAATTTTTTTTTAATTTTTTTCAATTTTTTTTAATCACAAGAACACTTTTATTTTTTTTTGTTTCATGTTGTTTACAAGTTATAAATGAAAACCCGAATTCGTTATTTTGATTTTTGAAGTTCCATGGTTGAATTGGTGTAAGGAAGAAGATGAAGAAGAAGAAATAGGGAGATAGTTAGATGTTGGATATATAGATTTAGGAGGGATATTAAATCACAAAAATGGAAATGGCAGAATGGTTAAGTGTTTTTGCTGGTGAGCGAGAGGTCTCGGGTTCGAGCCCTGTTCGGGACATTTTTTTTAGAAAAGCTTTGGAAGGTAGATTTCATTACCACAATTATTATTATTATTATTATTATTATTATTATTATTATTATTATTATTATTATTATTATTATTATTATTATTATTATTATTATTATTATTATTATTACTATTATTATTATTGTTATTGTTACAAAAATTATAATTTTTATCATTATTATTATTACTAATATATGTATTATTACTATTATTATGAATAGGATTATTAATATTATTATTATGAGGATAATATAAGTTATCATTATTTTTATTATTATTATTACTACAATTATTTTTGTTATGATAAAATGATAATATCCCTATTAGGAATTGATTAAGTATAATTGTAATATTATGAACGAGATTGTGATAATATAAGATTATAAGCATTATGAATTGGTTACGAATATAATTAAGACTATGTGTCGAATTATAAAAGATTATAAAATGTTTAAGATTTAGAACATGAATATGGTTATGATATAATAATAATTATGGTTATGAACTCATTAAACAAAGTATTATAATTATTAACATTATTACTATTATTATGATTAATATTGTATTATGAGTATCATTATAGCGAAGAAATAAATATACTTATTACATATACAATAATTATATTAATGTTTCATATAACTATATATCACACATATTATCATATTTTTACGTACAATAAACTACTGATTTTAAAATAATACTAATCACATATATATATATATATATATATATATATATATATATATATATATATATATATATATATATATATATATATATATATATAACAAAATAACTAAATGTATACATATTAATTATCTTAAATATATATACAAAATTAAATAGATATAACCTATAATCTAAGATATAATAGATATTTTTAAATAGAAATTAGTATAAATTCTACATAACTACAAATATATATATATATATATATATATATATATATATATATATATATATATATATATATATATATATATATATATATATATATATATATATATATATATATATATATATACATATATAATATATATAAATTGTAGTGACCCGAACTTTTCCATGTTTATATATATTAATTGAGATTGATATTTACATGATTAAATGTTTCCAACATGTTAAGCAATCAAACTTGTTAAGACTTGATTAATTGAAATATGTTTCATATAAACAATTGACCACCCAAGTTGACCGGCGATTCACGAACGTTAAAACTTCTAAAAATGACATGACAATATATATATGGATATACATATGGTTAACATGAGATTATGATAAGTAAGTATCTACATAAGTATATTAACAATGAGTTATATACATATAAACAAGACTACTAACTTAAGGATTTCGAAACGAGACATATATGTAACGATTATAGTTGTAACGACATTTAAATGTATATATATCATATTAAGATATATTAATATATCATAATATAATGATAATATAATAATTTAACATCTCATTAGATATAATAAACAATGGGTTAACAACATTGATTGAGATCGTTAACTTAAAGGTTTCAAAACAACACTTACATGTAACGACTAACGATGACTTAATGACTCAGTTAAAATGTATATACATGTAGTGTATTTAGATATATTAAAATACTTTTGGAAGACTTCAAGACATATATCAAAACACTCATACTTAACGAAAATGGTTACAGTTACTTTCCCATTCTTTTCTTTCATCAAGAATTCTAGTCGTATTTTTACCCGTATTATACACAGCTTCAAAATGTACTTACTATGGGTATATACCAATAGGAACTAGCATGGGATTCCAATCTTTATTATGTCATGTATGACTAATCAATTTTAACTTCTACCATGAGCTAGTCAACTAACTAGAACTCCTTTTAACCCCACTCACCACTCACCAATTACCACTCATCATTCACTCCATTTCACTTCCAATTCTCTTTCTAATTCTCTCTCAACACACCCACACTATTATGAACGTATTTTTCCAGTAGTTAATCATCATCTTCATCAAAAATCACTTCAAGAATCAAGCTATAATCATCATAGGAAGAACACTTCAAGAACACTTCAAAAATCCCTTCAAGTTTACTAATTTACTTCCAAGCTTTCTAATCCATTCCAAGTAATCATCTAAGATCAAGAAACCTTTGTTATATACAGTAGGTTATCTTTCTTATTCAAGGTAATATTCATATTCAAACTTTGATTCAATTTCTATAACTATAAACTATCTTAATTCGAGTAAAAATCTTACTTGAACTTGTTTTTGTGTCATGATCCTACTTCAAGAACTTTCAAGTCATCCAAGATCCTTTGAAGCTAGATCATTTCTTGTCACTTCCAGTAGGTTTACCTACTAAACTTGAGGTAGTAATGATGTTCATAACATCATTCGATTCATATATATAAAACTATCTTATTCGAAGGTTTAAACTCGTAATCACTAGAACATAGTTTAGTTAATTCTAAACTTGTTCGCAAACAAAAGTTAATCCTTCTAACTTGACTTTTAAAATTAACTAAACACATGTTCTATATCTATATGATATGCTAACTTAATGATTTAAAACCTGGAAACACGAAAAACACCGTAAAACCGGATTTACGCCGTCGTAGTAACACCGCGGGTTGTTTTGGGTTAGTTAATTAAAAACTATGATAAACTTTGATTTAAAAGTTGTTATTCTGAGAAAATGATTTTTATTATGAACATGAAACTATATCCAAAAATTATGGTTAAACTCAAAGTGAAAGTATGTTTTCTAAAATGGTCATCTAGACGTCGTTCTTTCGACTGAAATGACTACCTTTACAAAAACGACTTGTAACTTATTTTTCCGACTATAAACCTATACTTTTTCTGTTTAGATTCATAAAATAGAGTTCAATATGAAACCATAGCAATTTGATTCACTCAAAACGGATTTAAAATGAAGAAGTTATGGGTAAAACAAGATTGGATAATTTTTCTCATTTTAGCTACGTGAAAATTGGTAACAAATCTATTCCAACCATAACTTAATCAACTTGTATTGTATATTATGTAATCTTGAGATACCATAGACACGTATACAATGTTTCGACCTATCATGTCGACACATCTATATATATTTCGGAACAACCATAGACACTCTATATGTGAATGTTGGAGTTAGCTATACAGGGTTGAGGTTGATTCCAAAATATATATAGTTTGAGTTGTGATCAATACTGAGATACGTATACACTGGGTCGTGGATTGATTCAAGATAATATTTATCGATTTATTTCTGTACATCTAACTGTGGACAACTAGTTGTAGGTTACTAACGAGGACAGCTGACTTAATAAACTTAAAACATCAAAATATATTAAAAGTGTTGTAAATATATTTTGAACATACTTTGATATATATGTATATATTGTTATAGGTTCGTGAATCAACCAGTGGCCAAGTCTTACTTCCCGACGAAGTAAAAATCTGTGAAAGTGAGTTATAGTCCCACTTTTAAAATCTAATATTTTTGGGATGAGAATACATGCAGGTTTTATAAATGATTTACAAAATAGACGCAAGTACGTGAAACTACATTCTATGGTTGAATTATCGAAATCAAATATGCCCCTTTTTATTAAGTCTGGTAATCTAAGAATTAGGGAACAGACACCCTAATTGACGTGAATCCTAAAGATAGATCTATTGGGCCTAACAAACCCCATCCAAAGTACCGGATGCTTTAGTACTTTGAAATTTATATCATATCCGAAGGGTGTCCCGGAATGATGGGGATATTCTTATATATGCATCTTGTTAATGTCGGTTACCAGGTGTTCACCATATGAATGATTTTTATCTCTATGTATGGGATGTGTATTGAAATATGAAATCTTGTGGTCTATTATTATGATTTGATATATATAGGTTAAACCTATAACTCACCAACATTTTTGTTGACGTTTTAAGCATGTTTATTCTCAGGTGATTATTAAGAGCTTCCGCTGTCGCATACTTAAATAAGGACGAGATTTGGAGTCCATGCTTGTATGATATTGTGTAAAAACTGCATTCAAGAAACTTATTTTGTTGTAACATATTTGTATTGTAAACCATTATGTAATGGTCGTGTGTAAACAGGATATTTTAGATTATCATTATTTGATAATCTACGTAAAGCTTTTTAAACCTTTATTGATGAAATAAAGGTTATGGATTGTTTTAAAATGAATACAGTCTTTGAAAAACGTCTCATATAGAGGTCAAAACCTCGCAACGAAATCAATTAATATGGAACGTTTTTAATCAATAAGAACGGGACATTTCATAAATAAAATTTTGTGATTTCCATTATATGTGTTAATATATATATCAATGATATAGGTTCGTGAATCCAAGGCCAACCCTGCATTGTTCAATGTCGTCATATATATTTTTACTACAAAATACAATATCGTGAGTTTAATTTTCTCCCTTTTTAAATGCTTTTGCAATATATATTTTTGGGCTGAGAATACATGCACTGCTTTTATAAATGTTTGACGAAATAGACACAAGTACTTGAAACTACATTCTATGGTTGGATTACTACACCGAATATTGCCCCTTCAAGTCTGGTAACCTAAGAATTAGGAAAATGACCCCTAATTGACGGGAATCCTAAAGATATATCTAAAGGCCTAATAAACCGCATTCTGGAATTTGGAATGCTTTAGTACTTCGATTTAAATGGTGATTGCGATTGCCAATATTTATGGCATACTTGCGAGTATGCGGGGGATATTCTATATGCATTATGTTAATGTCGGTTACCAGGTGTTCATCATACGAATGGATTTTATACACTTGCGAGTGTAATGATATTTATGAAAAATGAGGATCTTGTGGTCTATTAAAATTATGGAAATGAATCGATTATGATAAACTAATGAACTCACCAACCTTGGTTGACACTTTTAAGCATGTTTATTTTCAGGTATGAAAGAAATCTTCTGCTGTGCATTTGCTCATTTTAGAGGTATTACTTAGAGTCATTCATGGCATATTTCAAAATACGTTGCATTCAAGTCATTGGGTTCATTAAAGATTATTATTAATTAAATGACAGATTAGGTCAATTATAGTTAGAATATTATGAAATGGTATGCATACCTGTCATCTTTCGTTGTAATGAAAGTTGTCTTTTAAAAACGAATGACATGTTTGTAAAATGTATCATATAGAGGTCAGATACCTCGCAATGTATCCATATGTTATTGTATGCGTCCTTATGGATTAGGACGGGTCGCTTCACACGATAAGCTAAGTCTGTTATCCTGAGTCACAAAATTTTTGAACTGTTTTTTTAAACATTCATTGGACCTTCGACTGTTCCCGACGAGTCACGAACAACTATTTGTAAATAGATATGTATATATATATATATATATATATATATATATATATATATATATATATATATATATATATATATATATATATATATATATATATATATATATATATATATATATATATATATATATATATATTTATATAATAAATGTTATAAATCAATTGTCTGAAATTATTGTTATAAATAAAAATGTAAAACAATATATAGAATAGTTAAGTTGTTATTAGAATAAATATATATATATGTATGACTTCTATAATATATGTATATTGTATTATATATAAAACATATAAATATTAAATATTCAAATATGTTATTATATAACATAAGAATTATATAATTAATAATATGTAAGATTATTAGGTGAAATTTTATTACATATTAAAATATAGTTGTTATAGTAATATTATTATTACTTTCATTACAATTATTAAAATAAATATTAAATACTAATATCAGTGTTATTATTATATATAATACATAAATATGAAATTTGATATATTTAATTACTAATATTATTGTTATCATTATTAGTAGTAAAATTATAATTATTATTATGAATATTATTATTATTATTATTATTAAAAATTATTATTTTTATTTAAAATTATCATTATCAAGATTTTTATTACTATTAATATTACAAGTATTATTTTGATATTAATATTAGTATTATTTTTTTTAAAGAATTATTATTTATATAAATATATTTACTAAGTTATTAATATTAATAATATATTATATAAAGGAATCAAATTCAGTTTCATGTTTCAATCACACTAAATTACTTTTGTTTCCTGTCTCTAAACTAAATTACAAATAAAATTCGATCTCAAATACAAAAACAAAATCAGTTGCCAATCAACTTCAGCTTTATTTATTTCTTCCTCATGAACTCTTCTTCTGCTTGAGATTCGCTGCCAATTTCAATTTCATTATAAACAAAATCTGATAGAATTAAAATCAGATATAATAATTCAGTAAGATACAAAGATTGTTAGATATTAATCAGATAAAGAATTGAATTCAGTTGGGCATCAACATCATTTTTCTTATTTAGCTGTCCTTATTGTCTGATAAGAATAAACATGTTAATCACAAATCAAATATAAAATAAATTTGAATAAAAATCAGTAATAGAAAAATGTACGAATTTGTTACCTGTCATAATCTGATTTATTATTCTTGTTTTCTTCTTCTTGTTTGAAGAACCCTGTCTGCGTTTGATACATGTCGACTTTCCTTCTTCTCCTGCTCAAGATTCTTGGACGACTTCAAATATGTAATGACCCAAACTTTTCCATGTTTATATATATTAATTGAGATTGATATTTACATGATTAAATGTTTCCAACATGTTAAGCAATCAAACTTCTTAAGACTTGATTAATTGAAATATGTTTCATATAGACAATTGACCACCCAAGTTGACCGGTGATTCACGAACGTTAAAACTTATAAAAACTATATGATGACATATATATGGATATATATATAGTTAACATGATACTATGATAAGTAAACATATCATTAAGTATATTAACAATGAACTACATATGTAAAAACAAGACTACTAACTTAATGATTTTTAAACGAGACATATATGTAACGATTATCGTTGTAAAGACATTTAATGTATATATATATATCATATTAAGATATATTCATACATGATAATATTATGATAATATAATAATTTAAAATCTCATTTGATATTATAAACATTGGGTTAACAACATTTAACAAGATCGTTAACCTAAAGGTTTCAAAACAACACTTACATGTAACGACTAACGATGACTTAACGACTCAGTTAAAATGTATATACATGTAGTGTTTTAATATGTATTTATACACTTTTGAAAGACTTCAATACACTTATCAAAATACTTCTACTTAACAAAAATACTTACAATTACATCCTCGTTCAGTTTCATCAACAATTCTACTCGTATGCACCCGTATTCGTACTCGTACAATACACAGCTTTTAGATGTATGTACTATTGGTATATACACTCCAATGATCAGCTCTTAGCAGCCCATGTGAGTCACCTAACACATGTGGGAACCATCATTTGGCAACTAGCATGAAATATCTCATAAAATTACAAAAATATGAGTAATCATTCATGACTTATTTACATGAAAACAAAATTACATATCCTTTATATCTAATCCATACACCAACGACCAAAAACACCTACAAACACTTTCATTCTTCAATTTTCTTCATCTAATTGATCTCTCTCAAGTTCTATCTTCAAGTTCCAAGTGTTCTTCATATATTCTACAAGTTCTAGTTACATAAAATCAAGAATACTTTCAAGTTTGCTAGCTCACTTCCAATCTTGTAAGGTGATCATCCAACCTCAAGAAATCTTTGTTTCTTACAGTAGGTTATCATTCTAATACAAGGTAATAATCATATTCAAACTTTGGTTCAATTTCTATAACTATAACAATCTTATTTCAAGTGATGATCTTACTTGAACTTGTTTTCGTGTCATGATTCTGCTTCAAGAACTTCGAGCCATCCAAGGATCCGTTGAAGCTAAATCCATTTTTCTCTTTTCTAGTAGGTTTATCCAAGGAACTTAAGGTAGTAATTATGTTCATAACATCATTCGATTCATACATATAAAGCTATCTTATTCGAAGGTTTAAACTTGTAATCACTAGAACATAGTTTAGTTAATTCTAAACTTGTTCGCAAACAAAAGTTAATCCTTCTAACTTGACTTTTAAAATCAACTAAACACATGTTCTATATCTATATGATATGCTAACTTAATGATTTAAAACCTGGAAACACGAAAAACACCGTAAAACCGGATTTACGCCGTCGTAGTAACACCGCGGGCTGTTTTGGGTTAGTTAATTAAAAACTATGATAAAATTTGATTTAAAAGTTGTTATTCTGAGAAAATGATTTTTATTATGAACATGAAACTATATCCAAAAATTATGGTTAAACTCAAAGTGGAAGTATGTTTTCTAAAATGGTCATCTAGACGTCATTCTTTCGACTGAAATGACTACCTTTACAAAAACGACTTGTAACTTATTTTTCCGACTATAAACCTATACTTTTTCTGTTTAGATTCATAAAATAGAGTTCAATATGAAACCATAGCAATTTGATTCACTCAAAACGGATTTAAAATGAAGAAGTTATGGGTAAAACAAGATTGGATAATTTTTCTCATTTTAGCTACGTGAAAATTGGTAACAAATCTATTCCAACCATAACTTAATCAACTTGTATTGTATATTATGTAATCTTGAGATACCATAGACACGTATACAATGTTTCGACCTATCATGTCGACACATCTATATATATTTCGGAACAACCATAGACACTCTATATGTGAATGTTGGAGTTAGCTATACAGGGTTGAGGTTGATTCCAAAATATATATAGTTTGAGTTGTGATCAATACTGAGATACGTATACACTGGGTCGTGGATTGATTCAAGATAATATTTATCGATTTATTTCTGTACATCTAACTGTGGACAACTAGTTGTAGGTTACTAACGAGGACAGCTGACTTAATAAACTTAAAACATCAAAATATATTAAAAGTGTTGTAAATATATTTTGAACATACTTTGATATATATGTATATATTGTTATAGGTTCGTGAATCAACCAGTGGCCAAGTCTTACTTCCCGACGAAGTAAAAATCTGTGAAAGTGAGTTATAGTCCCACTTTTAAAATCTAATATTTTTGGGATGAGAATACATGCAGGTTTTATAAATGATTTACAAAATAGACACAAGTACGTGAAACTACATTCTATGGTTGAATTATCGAAATCGAATATGCCCCTTTTTATTAAGTCTGGTAATCTAAGAATTAGGGAACAGACACCCTAATTGACGCGAATCCTAAAGATAGATCTATTGGGCCTAACAAACCCCATCCAAAGTACCGGATGCTTTAGTACTTCGAAATTTATATCATATCCGAAGGGTGTCACGGAATGATGGGGATATTCTTATATATGCATCTTGTTATTGTCGGTTACCAGGTGTTCACCATATGAATGAATTTTATCTCTATGTATGGGATGTGTATTGAAATATGAAATCTTGTGGTCTATTATTATTATTTGATATATATAGGTTAAACCTATAACTCACCAACATTTTTGTTGACGTTTTAAGCATGTTTATTCTCAGGTGATTACTAAGAGCTTCCGCTGTCGCATACTTAAATAAGGACGAGATTTGGAGTCCATGTTTGTATGATATTGTGTAAAAACTGCATTCAAGAAACTTATTTTGTTGTAACATATTTGTATTGTAAACCATTATGTAATGGTCGTGTGTAAACAGGATATTTTAGATTATCATTATTTGATAATCTACGTAAATCTTTTTAAACCTTTATTGATGAAATAAAGGTTATGGTTTGTTTTAAAATGAATGCAGTCTTTGAAAAACGTCTCATATAGAGGTCAAAACCTCGCAACGAAATCAATTAATATGGAACGTTTTTAATCAATAAGAACGGGACATTTCAGTTGGTATCCGAGCGTTGGTCTTAGAGAACCAGAAAATTTGCATTAGTGTGTCTTATCGAGTTTGTTAGGATGCATTAGTGATTCTGGACTTCGACCGTGTTTTCTTTAAAAATGATTGCTTAACATTTTTGTTGGAAACTATATATTTTTAACATATGAATATTATGTGATATATTAATCTCTTAACGTGTTTGATATTATGTGATAGATGTCTACCTCTAGAACAAGTCCCATTGACTCACCTAATAATAATGAAGAGTCAAATGTAAATTGGAATGATTCGTGGACTGATTCACAAGTTCCCGAAGAGGAACCGGAAGAAGAGTCGGAACCGGAAGAAGAATGGGAACCGGACGAAGAATCGGAACCGGAAGAAGAATCGGAACCGGTGGGGGAAATAATAAAACGGTTAAGTAAAAGAGAATCCTCAACCAACCGACCAAGGTTAATTATGGTCAATGGTGTTTCCGCCAAGGAAGCAAAATATTGGGAGGATTACCAATTCTCCGATGAATCGGATTCCGACGAGAATTCCAATGATGTTATAGAAATTACCCTAACTGAATTTAAAAAGGCAAAAGAAAATAATAAGGGAAAGGGCATAAAAATAGAGAAATCTAATTCCAACCCCGATGAACTTTATATGTATCGTCAACCCCCGAAGTTCTTAAGTTGTAACAATGACCCGGGAACCTCTAAACCACCAGGTTTTTCTAAACCAATGTGGACAACGACGGCTCGTATTAGGGGAACATCATATATCCCTAGAAACTTGGCAAAACGAACTAAAACCGAAGAAGAAGAAATGAGCGAGTCGGAATAAGATAGTTGTATTCGTGTGGTGTAATATATGTAATATAGTGTTCTTATGCTTTATGATATATGTAAAAATTGCTTGTATTAATAAGTATTTTTTTATGAATCTAACTCTTGTCTATTTTACAGTTTAAAAACACAAAATGGATAGACAACCCAATATTTTAAGAGACCTACCCGGAGACATGATTGATGAAATCTTGTCTAGAGTCGGCCAGAATTCCTCGGCACAACTATTTAAGGCGAGATCAGTTTGTAAGACATTCGAAGAACGTTCCAAGAATGTCTTGGTTTATAAGAGACTTTCGTTTGAAAGATGGGGGATATCACATTGGGAAACCCATAAGTTACGATGTGTTTACTTTGACGCATATATTGCGGGGAACCCAAATGCTATTTTACGCAACGGGTTAAGAAATTATTTTGACTCAATATATCCGAATATTGGACTTCGTGATTTAGAAAAAGCGGCTAACATGCAACATAAAGAAGCATGTTATGCTTACGGATTAGTAATGTTCGCTTCTCACCAAAGTGAGAACAAGAACATCGGGCTACAACTATTAAACAAAACGTTTCCACAAGTGACGGAGTCGGTAATTGGGGTAAGAAATGAGGTTTTTAGATTATTACGGGACTGTTGGACATTACGTAACCCTCGTCCCTTTGACGACGTTACAACACGCTGTCTTATCAACGGCCATAACGGTTATGTTGCACAAGACCAAGGATGGGAAGTAGTCCTAGTAAAACCAGAATGCATGACTTGTTTCTGGACGTATGAATTACGTGTCTTTATTGCCTTTGCTGAACGACTTGTGTACTAGCTAGAATTATCTTCACAACTATCTTGTATCAAAGTTATTGTGTGCTATATTTCATGCTTTATGTAAAATAAGCGGTATTGTAAGTTTGTAAAATATTGTATAAAAGTTTGAACGCGAAATATTATTATAATCAGTTTTTCATATAGAATTGTAGTAGTTGAATTGTATATTAGCTACTAAGTATGAACTTAACGGGTAGGTACTACCCGAATTTAAACTTATAAAACACTAATATGAAGAAAAAGCTTTTATAAATGAGTTCATATTATGCTACGAAATACTATTAACTACTCTTAATATTCTGTATGATTAACTTGTTCCATTTGACTATTTTGAAGGAAATGGCACCGACTACTCGACACACCGTGAATATGAATGAAGAGGAATTCCGTACTTTTCTAGCTTCAAACATAGCCGCAGTACAGGCTGCGCTACATACCAACAATAACCTTGGATCTAGCAGTACAGGAAATCGTGTAGGATGCACCTACAAAGAATTCACTGCCTGCAAACCTTTGGAATTTGATGGAACCGAAGGACCGATCGGATTGAAACGGTGGACCGAGAAGGTCGAATCGGTGTTTGCCATAAGTAAGTGTACTTAAGAGGACAAAGTGAAGTACGCTACGCATACCTTCACAGGTTCTGCGTTAACATGGTGGAATACCTATCTAGAACAAGTGGGACAACACGATGCGTACGCACTACCGTGGTCAGCATTCAAGCACTTGATGACCGAGAAGTACCGTCCCAGAACCGAGGTCAATAAGCTCAAGACAGAACTTAGAGGGTTACGAACCCAAGGATTTGATATTACCACGTACGAAAGACGATTCACAGAATTGTGCCTATTGTGTCCGGGAGCATTCGAAGATGAGGAAGAGAAGATCGACACGTTTGTGAAAGGATTACCGGAAAGAATCCAAGAAGATATAAGTTCACACGAGCCCGCTTCCATACAACAGGCATGTAGAATGGCTCACAAACTAGTGAACCAGATTGAAGAAAGAATTAAAGAACAGACTGCTGAAGAGGCCAATGTGAAGCAAGTCAAAAGAAAGTGGGAGGAAAACGGTGATAAGAATCACCAATACAACAACAACAGCAATTACAACAATAATCGCAACAATTATCCCAACAATCGCAACATCAATCGTAACTACAACAAACGGCCAAACAACAACAACAACAACAACAACAACAACAACAACAACTACAACAATCATCCCAACAACAATAATAACCGCAACAACAACAACAATCAGAAACAGCTATGCCAAAGGTGTGAAAAGAATCACTCGGGGTTCTGCACCAAATTTTGCAACAAGTGTAAAAGAAATGGTCATAGCGAGGCGAAGTGTGCGGTCTACGGACCAGGGGTTAATAGAACGAAAGGAACAAATGGTGTCGGAACGAGTAATGGCGGAGCAAGTAGTGTCGGAGCAAGTTATGCCAATGTAGTTTGTTATAAATGTGGAAAACCGGGCCACATTATTAGAAATTGCCCGAACCAGGAGAACACGAATGGACAAGGCCGCGGAAGAGTTTTCAATATTAATGCGGCAGAGGCACAGGAAGACCCGGAGCTTGTTACGGGTACGTTTCTTATTGACAATAAATCTGATTACGTTTTATTTGATTCGGGTGCGGATAGAAGCTATATGAGTAGAGATTTTTGTGCTAAATTAAGTTGTCCATTGACGCCTTTGGATAGTAAATTTTTACTCGAATTAGCAAATGGTAAATTAATTTCAGCAGATAATATATGTCGGAATCGAGAAATTAAACTGGTTAGCGAAACATTTAAGATTGATTTGATACCAGTAGAGTTAGGGAGTTTTGATGTGATAATCGGTATGGACTGGTTGAAAGAAGTGAAAGCAGAGATCGTTTGTTACAAAAATGCAATTCGCATTATACGAGAAAAAGGAAAACCCTTAATGGTGTACGGAGAAAAGGGCAACACGAAGCTACATCTTATTAGTAATTTGAAGGCACAAAAACTAATAAGAAAAGGTTGCTATGCTGTTCTAGCACACGTCGAGAAAGTACAAACTGAAGAAAAGAGCATCAATGATGTTCCCATTGCAAAAGAATTTTCTGATGTATTTCCGAAAGAATTACCAGGATTACCCCCACATCGATCCGTTGAATTTCAAATAGATCTTGTACCAGGAGCTGCACCAATAGCTCGTGCTCCTTACAGACTCGCACCCAGCGAGATGAAAGAACTGCAAAGCCAATTACAATAACTTTTAGAGCGTGGTTTCATTCGACCAAGCACATCACCGTGGGGAGCTCCTGTTTTGTTTGTCAAGAAGAAAGATGGTACATTCAGGTTGTGTATCGACTACCGAGAGTTGAACAAACTTACCATCAAGAACCGCTACCCACTACCGAGAATCGACGACTTATTTGATCAACTACAAGGCTCGTCTGTTTATTCAAAGATTGACTTACATTCCGGGTATCATCAAATGTGAAATGTCCCGTTCTTATTGATTAAAAACGTTCCATATTAATTGATTTCGTTGCGAGGTTTTGACCTCTATATGAGACGTTTTTCAAAGACTGCATTCATTTTTAAAACAAACCATAACCTTTATTTCATAAATAAAGGTTTAAAAAGCTTTACGTAGATTATCAAATAATGATAATCTAAAATATCCTGTTTACACACGACCATTACATAATGGTTTACAATACAAATATGTTACATCGAAATCAGTTTCTTGAATGCAGTTTTTACACAATATCATACAAACATGGACTCCAAATCTTGTCCTTATTTTAGTATGCAACAGCGGAAGCTCTTAATATTCACCTGAGAATAAACATGCTTTAAACGTCAACAAAAATGTTAGTGAGTTATAGGTTTAACCTATATATATCAAATCGTAACAATAGACAACAAGATTTCATATTTCAATACACATCCCATACATAGAGATAAAAATCATTCATATGGTGAACACCTGGTAACCGACAATAACAAGATGCATATATAAGAATATCCCCATCATTCCGGGACACCCTTCGGATATGATATAAATTTCGAAGTACTAAAGCATCCGGTACTTTGGATGGGGTTTGTTAGGCCCAATAGATCTATCTTTAGGATTCGCGTCAATTAGGGTGTCTGTTCCCTAATTCTTAGATTACCAGACTTAATAAAAAGGGGCATATTCGATTTCGATAATTCAACCATAGAATGTAGTTTCACGTACTTGTGTCTATTTTGTAAATCATTTATAAAACCTGCATGTATTCTCATCCCAAAAATATTAGATTTTAAAAGTGGGACTATAACTCACTTTCACAGATTTTTACTTCGTCGGGAAGTAAGACTTGGCCACTGGTTGATTCACGAACCTATAACAATATATACATATATATCAAAGTATGTTCAAAATATATTTACAACACTTTTAATATATTTTGATGTTTTAAGTTTATTAAGTCAGCTGTCCTCGTTAGTAACCTACAACTAGTTGTCCACAGTTAGATGTACAGAAATAAATCGATAAATATTATCTTGAATCAATCCACGACCCAGTGTATACGTATCTCAGTATTGATCACAACTCAAACTATATATATTTTGGAATCAACCTCAACCCTGTATAGCTAACTCCAACATTCACATATAGAGTGTCTATGGTTGTTCCGAAATATATATAGATGTGTCGACTTGATAGGTCAAAACATTGTATACGTGTCTATGGTATCTCAAGATTACATAATATACAATACAAGTTGATTAAGTTATGGTTGGAATAGATTTGTTACCAATTTTCACGTAGCTAAAATGAGAAAAATTATCCAATCTTGTTTTACCCATAACTTCTTCATTTTAAATCCGTTTTGAGTGAATCAAATTGCTATGGTTTCATATTGAACTCTATTTTATGAATCTAAACAGAAAAAGTATAGGTTTATAGTCGGAAAAATAAGTTACAAGTCGTTTTTGTAAAGGTAGTCATTTCAGTCGAAAGAACGACGTCTAGATGACCATTTTAGAAAACATACTTCCACTTTGAGTTTAACCATAATTTTTGGATATAGTTTCATGTTCATAATAAAAATCATTTTCTCAGAATAACAACTTTTAAATCAAAGTTTATCATAGTTTTTAATTAACTAACCCAAAACAGCCCGCGGTGTTACTACGACGGCGTAAATCCGGTTTTACGGTATTTTTCGTGTTTCCAGGTTTTAAATCATTAAGTTAGCATATCATATAGATATAGAACATGTGTTTAGTTGATTTTAAAAGTCAAGTTAGAAGGATTAACTTTTGTTTGCGAACAAGTTTAGAATTAACTAAACTATGTTCTAGTGATTACAAGTTTAAACCTTCGAATAAGATAGCTTTATATGTATGAATCGAATGATGTTATGAACCTACTGGAAAAGAGAAAAATGGATCTAGCTTAATTTCCTTGGATAAACCTACTGGAAAAGAGAAAAATGGATCTAGCTTCAATGGATCCTTGGATGGCTCGAAGTTCTTGAAGCAGAATCATGACACGAAAACAAGTTCAAGTAAGATCATCACTTGAAATAAGATTGTTATAGTTATAGAAATTGAACCAAAGTTTGAATATGATTATTACCTTGTATTAGAATGATAACCTACTGTAAGAAACAAAGATTTCTTGAGGTTGGATGATCACCTTACAAGATTGGAAGTGAGCTAGCAAACTTGAAAGTATTCTTGATTTTATGAAACTAGAACTTTTGGAATTTATGAAGAACACTTAGAACTTGAAGATAGAACTTGAGAGAGATCAATTAGATGAAGAAAATTGAAGAATGAAAGTGTTTGTAGGTGTTTTTGGTCGTTGGTGTATGGATTAGATATAAAGGATATGTAATTTTGTTTTCATGTAAATAAGTCATGAATGATTACTCATATTTTTGTAATTTTATGAGATATTTCATGCTAGTTGCCAAATGATGGTTCCCACATGTGTTAGGTGACTCACATAGGCTGCTAAGAGCTGATAATTGGAGTGTATATACCAATAGTACATACATCTAAAAGCTGTGTATTGTACGAGTACGAATACGGGTGCATACGAGTAGAATTGTTGATGAAACTGAACGAGGATGTAATTGTAAGCATTTTTGTTAAGTAGAAGTATTTTGATAAGTGTATTGAAGTCTTTCAAAAGTGTATAAATACATATTAAAACACTACATGTATATACATTTTAACTGAGTCGTTAAGTCATCGTTAGTCGTTACATGTAAATGTTGTTTTGAAACCTTTAGGTTAACGATCTTGTTAAATGTTGTTAACCCAATGTTTATAATATCAAAAGAGATTTTAAATTATTATATTATCATGATATTATGATGTACGAATATCTCTTAATATGATATATATACATTAAATGTCGTTACAACGATAATCGTTACATATATGTCTCGTTTCAAAATCATTAAGTTAGTAGTCTTGTTTTTACATATGTAGTTCATTGTTAATATACTTAATGATATGTTTAATTATCATAATATAATGTTAACTATATATATAACCATATATATGTCATCATATAGTTTTTACAAGTTTTAACGTTCGTGAATCACCGGTCAACTTGGGTGGTCAATTGTCTATATGAAACCTATTTCAATTAATCAAGTCTTAACAAGTTTGATTGCTTAACATGTTGGAAACATTTAATCATGTAAATATCAATCTCAATTAATATATATAAACATGGAAAAGTTCGGGTCACTACAGTACCTACCGGTTAAATAAATTTCGTCCCGAAATTTTAAGCTGTTGAAGGTGTTGACGAATCTTCTGGAAATAGATGCGGGTATTTCTTCTTCATCTGATCTTCACGCTCCCAGGTGAACTCGGGTCCTCTACGAGCATTCCATCGAACCTTAACAATTGGTATCTTGTTTTGCTTAAGTCTTTTAACCTCACGATCCATTATTTCGACGGGTTCTTCGATGAATTGGAGTTTTTCGTTGATTTGGATTTCATCTAACGGAATAGTGAGATCTTCTTTAGCAAAACATTTCTTCAAATTCGAGACGTGGAAAGTGTTATGTACAGCCGCGAGTTGTTGAGGTAACTCAAGTCGGTAAGCTACTGGTCCGACACGATCAATAATCTTGAATGGTCCAATATACCTTGGATTTAATTTCCCTCGTTTACCAAATCGAACAACGCCTTTCCAAGGTGCAACTTTAAGCATGACCATCTCTCCAATTTCAAATTCTATATCTTTTCTTTTAATGTCAGCGTAGCTCTTTTGTCGACTTTGGGCGGTTTTCAACCGTTGTTGAATTTGGATGATCTTCTCGGTAGTTTCTTGTATAATCTCCGGACCCGTAATCTGTCTATCCCCCACTTCACTCCAACAAATTGGAGACCTGCACTTTCTACCATAAAGTGCTTCAAATGGAGCCATCTCAATGCTTGAATGGTAGCTGTTGTTGTAGGAAAATTTTGCTAATGGTAGATGTCGATCCCAACTGTTTCCGAAATCAATAACACATGCTCGTAGCATGTCTTCAAGCGTTTGTATCGTCCTTTCACTCTGCCCATCAGTTTGTGGATGATAGGCAGTACTCATGTCTAGACGAGTTCCTAATGCTTGCTGTAATGTCTGCCAGAATCTTGAAATAAATCTGCCATCCCTATCAGAGATAATAGAGATTGGTATTCCATGTCTGGAGATGACTTCCTTCAAATACAGTCGTGCTAACTTCTCCATCTTGTCATCTTCTCTTATTGGCAGGAAGTGTGCTGATTTGGTGAGACGATCAACTATTACCCAAATAGTATCAAAACCACTTGCAGTCCTTGGCAATTTAGTGATGAAATCCATGGTAATGTTTTCCCATTTCCATTCCGGGATTTCGGGTTATTGAAGTAGACCTGATGGTTTCTGATGCTCATCTTTGACCTTAGAACACGTCAAACATTCTCCCACGTATTTAGCAACATCGGCTTTCATACCCGGCCACCAAAAATGTTTCTTGAGATCCTTGTACATCTTCCCCGTTCCAGGATGTATTGAGTATCTGGTTTTATGAGCTTCTCTAAGTACCATTTCTCTCATATCTCCAAATTTTGGTACCCAAATCCTTTCAGCCCTATACCGGGTTCCGTCTTCCCGAATATTAAGATGCTTCTCTGATCCTTTGGGTATTTCATCCTTTAAATTTCCCTCTTTTAAAACTCCTTGTTGCGCCTCCTTTATTTGAGTAGTAAGGTTATTATGAATCATTATATTCATAGATTTTACTCGAATGGGTTCTCTGTCCTTCCTGCTCAAGGCATCGGCTACCACATTTGCCTTCCCCGGGTGGTAACGAATCTCAAAGTCGTAATCATTCAATAATTCAATCCACCTACGCTGCCTCATATTCAGTTGTTTCTGATTAAATATGTGTTGAAGACTTTTGTGGTCGGTATATATAATACTTTTGACCCCATATAAGTAGTGCCTCCAAGTCTTTAATGCAAAAACAACCGCGCCTAATTCCAAATCATGCGTCGTATAATTTTGTTCGTGAATCTTCAATTGTCTAGACGCATAAGCAATCACCTTCGTTCGTTGCATTAATACACAACCGAGACCTTGCTTTGATGCGTCACAATAAATCACAAAATCATCATTCCCTTCAGGCAATGACAATATAGGTGCCGTAGTTAGTTTTTTCTTCAATAACTGAAACGCTTTCTCTTGTTCATCATTCCATTCAAATTTCTTCCCTTTATGCGTTAATGCAGTCAAGGGTTTTGCTATTCTAGAAAAGTCTTGGATGAACCTTCTGTAGTAACCAGCTAGTCCTAAAAACTGGCGTATGTGTTTCGGAGTTTTCGGGGTTTCCCATTTTTCAACAGTTTCTATCTTTGCCGGATCCACCTTAATACCTTCTTTGTTCACTATGTGACCGAGGAATTGAACTTCTTCCAACCAAAATGCACACTTTGAAAACTTAGCGTACAATTCTTCCTTCCTCAATACTTCTAACACCTTTCTCAAATGTTCACCGTGTTCTTGGTCATTCTTTAAGTAAATAAGTATGTCATCAATGAAAATAATGACAAACTTGTCAAGGTATGGTCCACACACTCGGTTCATAAGGTCCATGAACACAGCTGGTGCATTAGTTAAACCAAATGGCATGACCATAAACTCGTAATGACCGTAACGTGTTCTGAAAGCAGTCTTTGGAATATCATCTTCTTTCACCCGCATTTGATGATACCCAGAACGTAAGTCAATCTTTGAATAAACAGACGAGCCTTGTAGTTGATCAAATAAGTCGTCGATTCTCGGTAGTGGGTAGCGGTTCTTGATGGTAAGTTTGTTCAATTCTCGGTAGTCGATACACAACCTGAATGTACCATCTTTCTTCTTGACAAACAAAACAGGAGCTCCCCACGGTGATGTGCTTGGTCGAATGAAACCACGCTCTAAAAGTTCTTGTAATTGGCTTTGCAGTTCTTTCATCTCACTGGGTGCGAGTCTGTAAGGAGCACGAGCTATTGGTGCAGCTCCTGGTACAAGATCTATTTGAAATTCAACGGATCGATGTGGGGGTAATCCCGGTAATTCTTTCGGAAATACATCGGGAAATTCTTTTGCAATGGGAACATCATTGATGCTCTTTTCTTCAGTTTGTACTTTCTCGACGTGTGCTAGAACAGCATAGCAACCTTTTCTTATTAGTTTTTGTGCCTTCAAATTACTAATAAGATGTAGCTTCGTGTTGCCCTTTTCTCCGTACACCATTAAGGGTTTTCCTTTTTCTCGTATAATGCGAATTGCATTTTTGTAACAAACGATCTCTGCTTTCACTTCTTTCAACCAGTCCATACCGATTACCACATCAAAACTCCCTAACTCTACTGGTATCAAATCAATCTTAAATGTTTCGCTAACCAGTTTAATTTCTCGATTTCGACATATATTATCTGCTGAAATTAATTTACCATTTGCTAATTCGAGTAAAAATTTACTATCCAAAGGCGTCAATGGACAACTTAATTTAGCACAAAAATCTCTACTCATATAGCTTCTATCCGCACCCGAATCAAATAAAACGTAAGCAGATTTATTGTCAATAAGAAACGTACCCGTAACAAGCTCCGGGTCTTCCTGTGCCTCTGCCGCATTAATATTGAAAACTCTTCCGCGGCCTTGTCCATTCGTGTTCTCCTGGTTCGGGCAATTTCTAATAATGTGGCCCGGTTTTCCACATTTATAACAAACTACATTGGCATAACTTGCTCCGACACTACTTGCTCCGCCATTACTCGTTCCGACACCATTTGTTCCTTTCGTTCTATTAACCCCTGGTCCGTAGACCTCACACTTCGCCGCGCTATGACCATTTCTTTTACACTTGTTGCAAAATTTGGTGCAGAACCCCGAGTGATACTTTTCACACCTTTGGCATAGCTGCTTCTGATTGTTGTTGTTGTTGCGGTTATTATTGTTGTTGGTATGATTGTTGTAGTTGCTGTTGTTGTTGTTGTTGTTGTTGGGCCGTTTGTTGTAGTTGCGATTGATGTTGCGATTGTTGGGATAATTGTTGCGATTATTGTTGTAATTGCTGTTGTTGTTGTATTGGTGATTCTTATCACCGTTTTCCTCCCACTTTCTTTTGACTTGCTTCATATTGGCCTCTTCAGCAGTCTGTTCTTTAATTCTTTCTTCAATCTGGTTCACTAGTTTGTGAGCCATTCTACATGCCTGTTGTATGGAGGCGGGCTCGTGTGAACTTATATCTTCTTGGATTCTTTCTGGTAATCCTTTCACAAACGCGTCGATCTTCTCTTCCTCATCTTCGAATGCTCCCGGACACAATAGGCACAATTCTGTGAATCGTCTTTCGTACGTGGTAATATCAAATCCTTGGGTTCGTAACCCTCTAAGTTCTGTCTTGAGCTTATTGACCTCGGTTCTGGGACGGTACTTCTCGTTCATCAAGTGCTTGAATGCTGACCACGGTAGTGCGTACGCATCATCTTGTCCCACTTGCTCTAGATAGGTATTCCACCATGTTAACGCAGAACCTGTGAAGGTATGCGTAGCGTACTTCACTTTGTCCTCTTCAGTACACTTACTTATGGCAAACACCGATTCGACCTTCTCGGTCCACCGTTTCAATCCGATCGGTCCTTCGGTTCCATCAAATTCCAAAGGTTTGCAGGCAGTGAATTCTTTGTAGGTGCATCCTACACGATTTCCTGTACTGCCAGATCCAAGGTTATTGTTGGTATGTAGCGCAGCCTGTACTGCGGCTATGTTTGAAGCTAGAAAAGTACGGAATTCCTCTTCATTCATATTCACGATGTGTCGAGTAGTCGGTGCCATTTCCTTCAAAATAGTCAAATGGAACAAGTTAATCATACAGAATATTAAGAGTAGTTAATAGTATTTCGTAGCATAATATGAACTCATTTATAAAAAGCTTTTTCTTCATATTAGCATTTTATAAGTTTAAATTCGGGTAGTACCTACCCGTTAAGTTCATACTTAGTAGCTAATATACAATTCAACTACTACAATTCTATATGAAAAACTGATTGTAATAATATTTCACGTTCAAACTTTTATACAATATTTTACAATATTTTACAAACTTACAATACCGCTTATTTTACATAAAGCATGAAATATAGCACACAATAACTTTGATACAAGATAGTTGTGAAGATAATTCTAGCTAGTACACAAGTCGTTCAGCAAAGGCAATAAAGACACGTAATTCATACGTCCAGAAACAAGTCATGCATTCTGGTTTTACTAGGACTACTTCCCATCCTTGGTCTTGTGGAACATAACCGTTATGGCCGTTGATAAGACAGCGTGTTGTAACGTCGTCAAAGGGACGAGGGTTACGTAATGACCAACAGTCTCGTAATAACCTAAAAACCTCATTTCTTATCCCAATTACCGACTCCGTTACTTGTGGGAACGTTTTGTTGAATAGTTGTAGCCCGATGTTCTTGTTCTCACTTTGGTGAGAAGCGAACATTACTAACCCGTAAGCATAACATGCTTCTTTATGTTGCATGTTAGCCGCTTTTTCTAAATCACGAAGTCCTATATTCGGATATACTGAGTCAAAATAATTTCTTAACCCGTTGCGTAAAATAGCATTTGGGTTCCCCGCAATATATGCGTTAAAGTAAACACATCGTAACTTATGGATTTCCCAATGTGATATCCCCCATCTTCCGAACGAAAGCCTTTTATAAACCAAGGCATTCTTGGAACGTTCTTCGAATGTCTTACAAACTGATCTCGCCTTAAATAGTTGTGCCGAGGAATTCTGACCGACTCTAGACAAGATTTCATCAATCATGTCTCCGGGTAGGTCTCTTAAAATATTGGGTTGTCTATCCATTTTGTGTTTTTATACTGTAAAATAGACAAGAGTTAGATTCATAAAAAAAATACTTATTAATACAAGCAATTTTTACATATATCATAAAGCATAAGCACACTATATTACATATATTACACCACACGAATATAACTATCTTATTCCGACTCGCTCATTTCTTCTTATTAGGTTTTGGTTCGTTTTGCCAAGTTTCTAGGGATATATGATGTTCCCCTAATACGAGCCGTCGTTGTCCACATTGGTTTAGAAAAACCTGGTGGTTTAGAGGTTCCCGGGTCATTGTTACAACTTAAGGACTTCTGGGGTTGACGATACATATAAAGTTCATCGGGGTTGGAATTAGATTTCTCTATTTTTATGCCCTTTCCCTTATTATTTTCTTTTGTCTTTTTAAATTCAGTTGGGGTAATTTCTATAACATTATCGGAATTCTCGTCGGAATCCGATTCATCGGAGAATTGGTAATCCTCCCAATATTTTGCTTCCTTGGTGGAAACACCATTGACCATAATTAACCTTGGTCGGTTGGTTGAGGATTCTCTTTTACTTAACCGTTTTATTAATTCCCCCACCGGTTCTATTTCTTCTTCCGGTTCCGATTCTTCTTCCGGTTCTGATTCTTCTTCCGGTTCCGACTCCTCTTCCGGTTCCTCTTCGGGAACTTGTGAATCAGTCCACGAATCATTCCAATTTACATTTGACTCTTCATTATTATTAGGTGAGTCAATGGGACTTGTTCTAGAGGTAGACATCTATCACATAATATCAAACACGTTAAGAGATTAATATATCACATAATATTCATATGTTAAAAATATATAGTTTCCAACAAAAATGTTAAGCTATCATTTTTAAAGAAAACACGGTCGAAGTCCAGACTCACTAATGCATCCTAATAAACTCGATAAGACACACTAATACAAATTTTCTGGTTCTCTAAGACCAACGCTCTGATACCAACTGAAATGTCCCGTTCTTATTGATTAAAAACGTTCCATATTAATTGATTTCGTTGCGAGGTTTTGACCTCTATATGAGACGTTTTTCAAAGACTGCATTCATTTTTAAAACAAACCATAACCTTTATTTCATAAATAAAGGTTTAAAAAGCTTTACGTAGATTATCAAATAATGATAATCTAAAATATCCTGTTTACACACGACCATTACATAATGGTTTACAATACAAATATGTTACATCGAAATCAGTTTCTTGAATGCAGTTTTTACACAATATCATACAAACATGGACTCCAAATCTTGTCCTTATTTTAGTATGCAACAGCGGAAGCTCTTAATATTCACCTGAGAATAAACATGCTTTAAACGTCAACAAAAATGTTGGTGAGTTATAGGTTTAACCTATATATATCAAATCGTAACAATAGACCACAAGATTTCATATTTCAATACACATCCCATACATAGAGATAAAAATCATTCATATGGTGAACACCTGGTAACCGACAATAACAAGATGCATATATAAGAATATCCCCATCATTCCGGGACACCCTTCGGATATGATATAAATTTCGAAGTACTAAAGCATCCGGTACTTTGGATGGGGTTTGTTAGGCCCAATAGATCTATCTTTAGGATTCGCGTCAATTAGGGTGTCTGTTCCCTAATTCTTAGATTACCAGACTTAATAAAAAGGGGCATATTCGATATCGATAATTCAACCATAGAATGTAGTTTCACGTACTTGTGTCTATTTTGTAAATCATTTATAAAACCTGCATGTATTCTCATCCCAAAAATATTAGATTTTAAAAGTGGGACTATAACTCACTTTCACAGATTTTTACTTCGTCGGGAAGTAAGACTTGGCCACTGGTTGATTCACGAACCTATAACAATATATACATATATATCAAAGTATGTTCAAAATATATTTACAACACTTTTAATATATTTTGATGTTTTAAGTTTATTAAGTCAGCTGTCCTCGTTAGTAACCTACAACTAGTTGTCCACAGTTAGATGTACAGAAATAAATCGATAAATATTATCTTGAATCAATCCACGACCCAGTGTATACGTATCTCAGTATTGATCACAACTCAAACTATATATATTTTGGAATCAACCTCAACCCTGTATAGCTAACTCCAACATTCACATATAGAGTGTCTATGGTTGTTCCGAAATATATATAGATGTGTCGACTTGATAGGTCGAAACATTGTATACGTGTCTATGGTATCTCAAGATTACATAATATACAATACAAGTTGATTAAGTTATGGTTGGAATAGATTTGTTACCAATTTTCACGTAGCTAAAATGAGAAAAATTATCCAATCTTGTTTTACCCATAATTTCTTCATTTTAAATCCGTTTTGAGTGAATCAAATTGCTATGGTTTCATATTGAACTCTATTTTATGAATCTAAACAGAAAAAGTATAGGTTTATAGTCGGAAAAATAAGTTACAAGTCGTTTTTGTAAAGGTAGTCATTTCAGTCGAAAGAACGACGTCTAGATGACCATTTTAGAAAACATACTTCCACTTTGAGTTTAACCATAATTTTTGGATATAGTTTCATGTTCATAATAAAAATCATTTTCTCAGAATAACAACTTTTAAATCAAAGTTTATCATAGTTTTTAATTAACTAACCCAAAACAGCCCGCGGTGTTACTACGACGGCGTAAATCCGGTTTTACGGTGTTTTTCGTGTTTCCAGGTTTTAAATCATTAAGTTAGCATATAATATAGATATAGAACATGTGTTTAGTTGATTTTAAAAGTCAAGTTAGAAGGATTAACTTTTGTTTGCGAACAAGTTTAGAATTAACTAAACTATGTTCTAGTGATTACAAGTTTAAACCTTCGAATAAGATAGCTTTATATGTATGAATCGAATGATGTTATGAACATCATTACTACCTTAATTTCCTTGGATAAACCTACTGGAAAAGAGAAAAATGGATCTAGCTTCAATGGATCCTTGGATGGCTCGAAGTTCTTGAAGCAGAATCATGACACGAAAACAAGTTCAAGTAAGATCATCACTTGAAATAAGATTGTTATAGTTATAGAAATTGAACCAAAGTTTGAATATGATTATTACCTTGTATTAGAATGATAACCTACTGTAAGAAACAAAGATTTCTTGAGGTTGGATGATCACCTTACAAGATTGGAAGTGAGCTAGCAAACTTGAAAGTATTCTTGATTTTATGAAACTAGAACTTTTGGAATTTATGAAGAACACTTAGAACTTGAAGATAGAACTTGAGAGAGATCAATTAGATGAAGAAAATTGAAGAATGAAAGTGTTTTTAGGTGTTTTTGGTCGTTGGTGTATGGATTAGATACAAAGGATATGTAATTTTGTTTTCATGTAAATAAGTCATGAATGATTACTCATATTTTTGTAATTTTATGAGATATTTCATGCTAGTTGCCAAATGATGGTTCCCACATGTGTTAGGTGACTCACATAGGCTGCTAAGAGCTGATAATTGGAGTGTATATACCAATAGTACATACATCTAAAAGCTGTGTATTGTACGAGTACGAATACGGGTGCATACGAGTAGAATTGTTGATGAAACTGAACGAGGATGTAATTGTAAGCATTTTTGTTAAGTAGAAGTATTTTGATAAGTGTATTGAAGTCTTTCAAAAGTGTATAAATACATATTAAAACACTACATGTATATACATTTTAACTGAGTCGTTAAGTCATCGTTAGTCGTTACATGTAAATGTTGTTTTGAAACCTTTAGGTTAACGATCTTGTTAAATGTTGTTAACCCAATGTTTATAATATCAAAAGAGATTTTAAATTATTATATTATCATGATATTATGATGTACGAATATCTTTTAATATGATATATATATACATTAAATGTCGTTACAACGATAATCGTTACATATATGTCTCGTTTCAAAATCATTAAGTTAGTAGTCTTGTTTTTACATATGTAGTTCATTGTTAATATACTTAATGATATGTTTAATTATCATAATATAATGTTAACTATATATATAACCATATATATGTCATCATATAGTTTTTACAAGTTTTAACGTTCGTGAATCACCGGTCAACTTGGGTGGTCAATTGTCTATATGAAACCTATTTCAATTAATCAAGTCTTAACAAGTTTGATTGCTTAACATGTTGGAAACATTTAATCATGTAAATATCAATCTCAATTAATATATATAAACATGGAAAAGTTCGGGTCACTACAAAATGCGGGTGAAAGAAGATGATATTCCAAAGACTGCTTTCAGAACACGTTACGATCATTACGAGTTTATGGTCATGCCGTTTGGTTTAACTAATGCACCAGCTGTGTTCATGGACCTTATGAACCGAGTGTGTGGGCCATATCTTGACAAGTTTGTCATTGTTTTCATCGATGACATACTTATTTACTCAAAGAATGATCAAGAGCATGAAGAACATTTGAGAAAAGTGCTAGGAGTATTGAGGAAAGAAAAACTGTACGCTAAGTTTTCAAAGTGTGCATTTTGGTTGGAAGAAGTTCAATTCCTCGGTCACATAGTGAACAAAGAAGGTATCCAGGTGGACCCGGCAAAGATCGAAACCGTTGAAAAGTGGGAAACCCCAAAAACTCCGAAGCATATACGTCAATTTTTAGGATTGGCTGGTTACTACAGAAGATTCATCCAAGATTTCTCCAAAATAGCAAAACCCTTGACTGCATTAACGCATAAAGGGAAGAAATTTGAATGGAAGGATGAACAAGAGAAGGCGTTTCAATTATTGAAGAAAAAGCTAACTACGGCACCTATATTGTCATTGCCTGAAGGGAATGATGATTTTGTGATTTATTGTGACGCATCAAAGCAAGGTCTCGGTTGTGTATTAATGCAACGAACGAAGGTGATTGCTTATGCGTCTAGACAATTGAAGATTCACGAACAAAATTATACGACGCATGATTTGGAATTAGGCGCGGTTGTTTTTGCATTAAAGACTTGGAGGCACTACTTATATGGGGTCAAAAGTATTATATATACCGATCACAAAAGTCTTCAACACATATTTAATCAGAAACAACTGAATATGAGGCAGCGTAGGTGGATTGAATTATTGAATGATTATGACTTTGAGATTCGTTTCCACCCGGGGAAGGCAAATGTGGTAGCCGATGCCTTGAGCAGGAAGGACAGAGAACCCATTCGAGTAAAATCTATGAATATAATGATTCATAATAACCTTACTACTCAAATAAAGGAGGCGCAACAAGGAGTTTTAAAAGAGGGAAATTTAAAGGATGAAATACCCAAAGGATCGGAGAAGCATCTTAATATTCGGGAAGACGGAACCCGGTATAGGGCTGAAAGGATTTGGGTACCAAAATTTGGAGATATGAGAGAAATGGTACTTAGAGAAGCTCATAAAACCAGATACTCAATACATCCTGGAACGGGGAAGATGTACAAGGATCTCAAGAAACATTTTTGGTGGCCGGGTATGAAAGCCGATGTTGCTAAATACGTAGGAGAATGTTTGACGTGTTCTAAGGTCAAAGCTGAGCATCAGAAACCATCAGGTCTACTTCAACAACCCGAAATCCCGGAATGGAAATGGGAAAACATTACCATGGATTTCATCACTAAATTGCCAAGGACTACAAGTGATTTTGATACTATTTAGGTAATAGTTGATCGTCTCACCAAATCAGCACACTTTCTGCCAATAAGAGAAGATGACAAGATGGAGAAGTTAGCACGACCGTATTTGAAGGAAGTCGTCTCCAGACATGGAATACCAATCTCTATTATCTCTGATAGGGATGGCAGATTTATTTCAAGATTCTGGCAGACATTACAGCAAGCATTAGGAACTCGTCTAGACATGAGTACTGCCTATCATCCACAAACTGATTGGCAAAGCGAAAGGACGATACAAACGCTTGAAGACATGCTACGAGCATGTGTTATTGATTTCGGAAACAGTTGGGATCGACATCTACCGTTAGCAGAATTTTCCTACAACAACAGCTACCATTCAAGCATTGAGATGGCGCCGTTTGAAGCACTTTATGGTAGAAAGTGCAGGTCTCTGATTTGCTGGAGTGAAGTGGGGGATAGACAGATTACGGGTCCGGAGATTATACAAGAAACTACCGAGAAGATCATCCAAATTCAACAACGGTTGAAAACCGCCCAAAGTCGACAAAAGAGCTACGCTGACATTAAAAGAAAAGATATAGAATTTGAAATTGGAGAGATGGTCATGCTTAAAGTTGCACCTTGGAAAGGAGTTGTTCGATTTGGTAAACGAGGGAAATTAAATCCAAGGTATATTGGACCATTCAAGATTATTGATCGTGTCGGACCAGTAGCTTACCGACTTGAGTTACCTCAACAACTCGCGGCTGTACATAACACTTTCCACGTCTCGAATTTGAAGAAATGTTTTGCTAAAGAAGATCTCACTATTCCGTTAGATGAAATCCAAATCAACGAAAAACTTCAATTCATCGAAGAACCCGTCGAAATAATGGATCGTGAGGTTAAAAGACTTAAGCAAAACAAGATACCAATTGTTAAGGTTCGATGGAATGCTCGTAGAGGACCCGAGTTCACCTGGGAGCATGAAGATCAGATGAAGAAGAAATACCCGCATCTATTTCCAGAAGATTCGTCAACACCTTCAACAGCTTAAAATTTCGGGACGAAATTTATTTAACGGGTAGGTACTGTAGTGACCCGAACTTTTCCATGTTTATATATATTAACTGAGATTGATATTTACATGATTAAATGTTTCCAACATGTTAAGCAATCAAACTTCTTAAGACTTGATTAATTGAAATATGTTTCATATAGACAATTGACCACCCAAGTTGACCGGTGATTCACGAACGTTAAAACTTGTAAAAACTATATGATGACATATATATGGATATATATATATAGTTAACATGATACTATGATAAGTAAACATATCATTAAGTATATTAACAATGAACTACATATGTAAAAACAAGACTACTAACTTAATGATTTTTAAACGAGACATATATGTAACGATTATCGTTGTAAAGACATTTAATGTATATATATATCATATTAAGAGATATTCATACATGATAATATTATGATAATATAATAATTTAAAATCTCATTTGATATTATAAACATTGGGTTAACAACATTTAACAAGATCGTTAACCTAAAGGTTTCAAAACAACACTTACATGTAACGACTAACGATGACTTAACGACTCAGTTAAAATGTATATACATGTAGTGTTTTAATATGTATTTATACACTTTTGAAAGACTTCAATACACTTATCAAAATACTTCTACTTAACAAAAATGCTTACAATTACATCCTCGTTCAGTTTCATCAACAATTCTACTCGTATGCACCCGTATTCGTACTCGTACAATACACAGCTTTTAGATGTATGTACTATTGGTATATACACTCCAATGATCAGCTCTTAGCAGCCCATGTGAGTCACCTAACACATGTGGGAACCATCATTTGGCAACTAGCATGAAATATCTCATAAAATTACAAAAATATGAGTAATCATTCATGACTTATTTACATGAAAACAAAATTACATATCCTTTATATCTAATCCATACACCAACGACCAAAAACACCTACAAACACTTTCATTCTTCAATTTTCTTCATCTAATTGATCTCTCTCAAGTTCTATCTTCAAGTTCTAAGTGTTCTTCATATATTCTACAAGTTCTAGTTACATAAAATCAAGAATACTTTCAAGTTTGCTAGCTCACTTCCAATCTTGTAAGGTGATCATCCAACCTCAAGAAATCTTTGTTTCTTACAGTAGGTTATCATTCTAATACAAGGTAATAATCATATTCAAACTTTGGTTCAATTTCTATAACTATAACAATCTTATTTCAAGTGATGATCTTACTTGAACTTGTTTTCGTGTCATGATACTGCTTCAAGAACTTCGAGCCATCCAAGGATCCGTTGAAGCTAAATCCATTTTTCTCTTTTCCAGTAGGTTTATCCAAGGAACTTAAGGTAGTAATGATGTTCATAACATCATTCGATTCATACATATAAAGCTATCTTATTCGAAGGTTTAAACTTGTAATCACTAGAACATAGTTTAGTTAATTCTAAACATGTTCGCAAATAAAAGTTAATCCTTCTAACTTGACTTTTAAAATCAACTAAACACATGTTCTATATCTATATGATATGCTAACTTAATTATTTAAAACCTGGAAACACGAAAAACACCGTAAAACCGGATTTACGCCGTCGTAGTAACACCGCGGGCTGTTTTGGGTTAGTTAATTAAAAACTATGATAAAATTTGATTTAAAAGTTGTTATTCTGAGAAAATGATTTTTATTATGAACATGAAACTATATCCAAAAATTATGGTTAAACTCAAAGTGGAAGTATGTTTTCTAAAATGGTTATCTAGACGTCGTTCTTTCGACTGAAATGACTACCTTTACAAAAACGACTTGTAACTTATTTTTCCGACTATAAACCTATACTTTTTCTGTTTAGATTCATAAAATAGAGTTCAATATGAAACCATAGCAATTTGATTCACTCAAAACGGATTTAAAATGAAGAAGTTATGGGTAAAACAAGATTGGATAATTTTTCTCATTTTAGCTACGTGAAAATTGGTAACAAATCTATTCCAACCATAACTTAATCAACTTGTATTGTATATTATGTAATCTTGAGATAACATAGACACGTATACAATGTTTCGACCTATCATGTCGACACATCTATATATATTTCGGAACAACCATAGACACTCTATATGTGAATGTTGGAGTTAGCTATACAGGGTTGAGGTTGATTCCAAAATATATATAGTTTGAGTTGTGATCAATACTGAGATACGTATACACTGGGTCGTAGATTGATTAAAGATAATATTTATCGATTTATTTCTGTACATCTAACTGTGGACAACTAGTTGTAGGTTACTAACGAGGACAGCTGACTTAATAAACTTAAAACATCAAAATATATTAAAAGTGTTGTAAATATATTTTGAACATACTTTGATATATATGTATATATTGTTATAGGTTCGTGAATCAACCAGTGGCCAAGTCTTACTTCCCGACGAAGTAAAAATCTGTGAAAGTGAGTTATAGTCCCACTTTTAAAATCTAATATTTTTGGGATGAGAATACATGCAGGTTTTATAAATGATTTACAAAATAGACACAAGTACGTGAAACTACATTCTATGGTTGAATTATCGAAATCGAATATGCCCCTTTTTATTAAGTCTGGTAATCTAAGAATTAGGGAACAGACACCCTAATTGACGCGAATCCTAAAGATAGATCTATTGGGCCTAACAAACCCCATCCAAAGTACCGGATGCTTTAGTACTTCGAAATTTATATCATATCCGAAGGGTGTCCCGGAATGATGGGGATATTCTTATATATGCATCTTGTTATTGTCGGTTACCAGGTGTTCACCATATGAATGACTTTTATCTCTATGTATGGGATGTGTATTGAAATATGAAATCTTGTGGTCTATTATTATTATTTGATATATATAGGTTAAACCTATAACTCACCAACATTTTTGTTGACGTTTTAAGCATGTTTATTCTCAGGTGATTACTAAGAGCTTCCGCTGTCGCATACTTAAATAAGGACGAGATTTGGAGTCCATGTTTATATGATATTGTGTAAAAACTGCATTCAAGAAACTTATTTTGTTGTAACATATTTGTATTGTAAATCATTATGTAATGGTCGTGTGCAAACAGGATATTTTAGATTATCATTATTTGATAATCTACGTAAATCTTTTTAAACCTTTATTGATGAAATAAAGGTTATGGTTTGTTTTAAAATGAATGCAGTCTTTGAAAAACGTCTCATATAGAGGTCAAAACCTCGCAACGAAATCAATTAATATGGAACGTTTTTAATCAATAAGAACGGGACATTTCAAAATAAACACTACAAAACAATTTCAATCGAATTTTGTTAGCTGTCAATAACAGGTAAAGCGTACGAATCTTTTTCAAGTCCCTATCTATTTCTATTTTCTTATTTCCTTCTTCCTGCTCGAGATTCTCTGTCGACCATAGTTGCACTACAAACCAAATCAATCGTACTTTTGAGTTCTATTACAATTGTTCAAATGCACAATATATATATCCGCTACTGCAATTGTAAAAAAGAAAATACATACATATATTACTTTCACATATAGAAACACCCACATCGAGTATCACCACATACCACCACTAGCATCTACCACCTCTGCTATTTGCTGTAACTCGACAAACCAACAATCAAACACCAATCATCACGCCACTAGGGTTTCCTATTCTATTGTTGTACAACCACCAATGCCAAAGCCAACGCCAATTAAAACACCACCAGACTGCTACTAATGTATTGTAAGTTTCTATTTTTCTGTATAACCACAACCATCAATAAACGCCACACCGAAACCTAAACCACCACCTTGAATCACCATCACCCAACTGCTGCTATCCGTTTTATTTTTCCTTTTCTATTAGGTCCCAAACACCATGTACAAACAAACAACCATCACTTTTGTTATTAGATGAGCCACTTCTCTTTCTTCTCTCTCTCTACAATTCGAGTAAAATAACCATCTATGTTGCAGTTTCTGAAATGTCCCGTTCATATTGATTATAAACGTTCCATATTAATTAATTTCGTTGCGAGGTTTTGACCTCTATATGAGACGTTTTTCAACGACTGCATTCATTTTTAAAACAACCATAACCTTTATTTTATCTATAAAGGTTTAAAAAACATTACGTAGATTATCAAATAATGATAATCTAAAATATACCGTTTACACACGACCATTACATAATGGTTTACAATAAGAATATATTACATCACAAATTAAGTTTCTTGAATGCAGTTTTTACATAATATCATACAAGCATGGACTCCAAATCTTGTCCTTATTTTAGTATGCAACAGCGGAAGCTCTTAATAATCACCTGAGAATAAACATGCTTAAAACGTCAACAAAAATGTTGGTGAGTTATAGGTTTAACCTATATATTATCAAATCATAATAATAGACCACAAGATTTCATATTTCAATATACATCCCATACATAAAGATAAAAATCATTCATATGGTGAACACCTGGTAACCGAAATTAACAAGATGCATATAAGAATATCCCCTATCATTCCGGGAAATCCTTCGGACATGATAAAAACGAATTCGAAGTACTAAAGCATTCGGTACTTTAGATGGGGTTCGTTAGGCCTAATAGATCTATCTTTAGGATTCACGTCAATTAGTAGATCGGTTTACTAATTCTTAGGCTACCAAGCAAAAGGGGCATATTCGGCTTCGATCATTCACCCATATAATGTAGTTTCATTTACTTGTGTCTATTTCGTAAAACATACATTTATAAAACTGCATGTATTCTCATCCCAAAATATTATATTTTAAAAGTGGGACTATAACTCACTTTCACAGATTTTTACTTCGTCGGGAGTAAGACTTGGTCACTGGTCCATTCACGAACCTATAACAAATATATACATATATATATATATATATCAAAGTATGTTCAAAATATATTTACAACATTTTTAATACATTTTGATGTTTTAAGTTTATTAAGTCAGCTGTCCTCGTTAGTAACCTACAACTAGTTGTCCATAGTTAGATGCACAGAAATAAATTGATATATATTATCTTGAATCAATCCACGACCCAGTGTATACACGTCTCAGGCTAGATCACAACTTAAAGTATATATATTTTTGGAATCAACCTCAACCCTATATAGCTAACTCAAACATTACTGCATATAGAGTGTCTATGTTTGTTCCACATAATATATATACATGGGTCGATATGATATGTCAAAACATTTGCATACGTGTCTATGATATCCCAAGATTACATAATATATTAGAATACATGTATAATACAATATAAGTTAGCTAGGATATGATTTGTATAGAATTGTTATAATATTTCCCGTACCTACAACAATCAAAAAATATCCAATCTTGTTTTACCCATAACTTCTTCGTTTTAAATCCGTTTTGAGTGAATCAAATTGCTACGGTTTCATATTGAACTCCATTTTATGAATCTAAATTTAAAAATTATAGGTTTATAGTATGAAATATAAGTTACAAGTTATTTTTGTAAGAGATAGTCATTTCAGTCGAAAGAACGACGTCTTGATGACCATTTTGAAAAAACATATTTTCACTTTGAGTTTAACTATGATTTTTGGATATAGTTTCATGTTCATAAGAAAAATCATTTTCCCAGAAGAACAACTTTTAAATCAAAGTTTATCATAGTTTTTAATTATCAAACCCAAAACAGCCCGCGGTGTTACTACGACGGCGTATGTCCGGTTTTACGGTGTTTTTCGTGTTTTCAGGTTTTAAATCATTAAGTTAGCATATCATATAGATATAGAACATGTATTTAGTTGATTTTAAAAGTCAAGTTAGAAGGATTAACTTTTGTTTGCGAACAAGTTTAGAATTAACTAAACTATGTTCTAGTGATTTCAAGTTTAAACCTTCGAATAAGGTAGTTTTATATATATGAATCGAATGATGTTATGAACATCATTACTATCTCAGGTTTTGTGGATAAACCTACTGGAAATGAGAAAAATAGATCTAGCTTCAAAGGATCCTTGAATGGCTTGAAAGTTCTTGAAGTAGAATCATGACACGAAAACAAGTCAAGTAAGATATCCACTTTAAATAAGATTGTTATAGTTATAGAAATTGAATCAAAGTTTGAATATGAGTATTACCTTGTATTAGAAAGATATCTTACTGTATATATGAAAGACTTCTTGAGGTTGGATGATCACTTTACAAGATTGGAAGTAAGCTAGCAAACTTGGAAGTATTCTTGATTTTATAAAACTAGAACTTATAGAATTTATGAAGAACACTTAGAACTTGAAGATAGAACTTAAGAGAGATAAACTAGATGAAGAAAATTGAAGAATGAAAGTGTTTGTAGGTGTTTTTGGTCATTGGTATATGGATTAGATATAAAGGATGTGTAATTTTGTTTACATGTAAATCAGTCATGAATGATTACTAATATTTTTGTAATTTTGTGATATATTTCATGCTAGTTGCCAAATGATGGTTCCCACATGTGTTAGGTGACTCACATGGGCTGCTAAGAGCTGATCATTAGAGTGTATATACCAATAGTACATACATCTAAAAGCTGTGTATTGTACGAGTACGAATACGGGTGCATACGAGTAGAATTGTTGATGAAACTGAACGAGGATGTAATTGTAAGAATTTTTGTTAAGTAGAAGTATTTTGATAAGTGTCTTGAAGTCTTTCAAAAGTGTATGACTACATATTAAAACACTACATGTATAAACATTTTAACTGAGTCGTTAAGTCATCGTTAGTCGTTACATGTAAATGTTGTTTTGAAACCTTTAGGTTAACGACCTTGTTAAATGTTGTTAACCCATTGTTTATTATATCTAAAGAGATGTTAAATTATTACATTATCATGATATTATGATATATTAATATATCTTAGTATGATATATATACAGTTAAATGTTGTTACAACGATAATCGTTACATATATGTCTCATTTCGAAATCATTAAGTTAGTAGTCTTATTTTTACATATGTAGTTCATTGTTAATACACTTAATCACATGTTTGCTTATCATTTATCATGATTAAACATAGTGTATCAATATCTTAATATTATTCATATGTATTTAGTAAGACGTTGTTATAACGATAATCGTTATATATATCGTTTCGAGTTTCTTAATTAAATAAACTCAATTTTATGTATATAACTCATTATTAAAATACCTAATGAGATACTTACGTATCATAATATCATGTTAACTATATATATAATCATATATATGTCATCATATAGTTTTTACAAGTTTTAACATTCGTGAATCACCGGTTAACTTGAGTGGTCAATTGTCTATATGAAACCTATTTCAATTAATCAAGTCTTAACAAGTTTGATTGCTTAATATGTTGGAAGCACTTAATCATGTAAATAACAATTTCATTTAATATATATAAACATGGAAAAGTTCGGGTCACTACAGTACCTACCCGTTAAATAAATTTCGTCCCGAAATTTTAAGCAGTTGGAGGTGTTGACGTATCTTCTGGAAATAAGTACGGGTATTTCTTCTTCATCTGATCTTCTCATTCCCAGGTGAACTCGAGTCCTCTATGAGCATTCCATCGAACTTTAACAATTGGTATCTTGTTTTGCTTAAGTCTTTTAACCTCATGATCCATTATTTCGACGGGTTCTTCGACGAATTGAAGTTTTTCGTTGATTTGGATTTCATCTAACGGAATAGTGAGATCTTCTTTAGCAAAACATTTCTTCAAATTTAAGACGCGGAAAGTATTATGTACAACCGCGATTTGTTGTGGTAATTCAAGTCGGTAAGCTACTGGTCCGACACGATCAATAATATTGAATGGTCCTATATACCTTGGATTTAATTTCCCTCATTTACCAAATCGAACAATGCCTTTCCAAGTATTTTATTTTAATTTCGGCGTAGCTCTTTTGTCGACTTTGGGCGGTTTTCAACCGTTGTTGAATTTGGATGATCTTCTCGGTAATTTCTTGTATTATCTCTGGACCCATAATCTGTCTATCCCCCACTTCACTCCAACAAATTGGAGACCTGCACTTTCTACCATAAAATGCTTCAAACGGCGCCATCTCAATACTTGAATGGTAGCTGTTGTTGTAGGAAAATTCTGCTAACGGTAGATGTCGATCCCTACTGTTTCCGAAATTAATAACACATGCTCGTAGCATGTCTTCAAGTGTTTGTATCGTCCTTTCGCTCTGCCCATCAGTTTGTGGATGATAGGTAGTACTCATGTCTAGACGAGTTCCTAATGCTTGCTGTAATGTCTACCAGAATCTTGAAATAAATCTGCCATCCCTATCAGAGATAATAGAGATTGGTATTCCATGTCTGGAGACGACTTCCTTCAAATACAGTTGTGTTAACTTCCCCATCTTATCATCTTCTCTTATTGGCAGGAAGTGTGCTGATTTGGTGAGACGATCAACTATTACCCAAATAGTATCAAAACCACTTGCAGTCATTGGCAATTTAGTGATGAAATCCATGGTAATGTTTTCCCATTTCCATTCTAGGATTTCGGGTTGTTGAAGTAGACCTGATGATTTCTGATGCTCGGCTTTGACCTTAGAACACGTCAAACATTCTCCTACATATTTAACAACATCGGCTTTCATACTCGGCCACCAAAAATGTTTCTTGAGATCCTTGTATATCTTCCCCGTTCCAGGATGTATTGAGTATCTGGTTTTATGAGCTTCTCTAAGTACCATTTCTCTCATATCTCCAAATTTTGGTACCCAAATCCTTTCAGCCCTATACCGGGTTTCGTCTTCCCGAATATTAAGATGCTTCTCTGATCCTTTGGGTATTTCATCCTTTAAATTTCCTTTTTTAAAACTCCTTGTTGCGCCTCCTTTATTTGAGTATTAAGGTTAGTGTGAATCATTATATTCATAGCTTTTACTCGAATGAGTTCTCTGTCCTTTCTGCTAAAGGCGTCGGCTACCACATTTGCCTTCCCCAGGTGATAACGAATCTCAAAGTCATAATCATTCAACAATTCAATCCATCTGTGCCGCCTCATGTTCAGTTGTTTCTGATTAAATATGTGTTGAAGACTTTTTTGGTCGGTATATATAATACTTTTGACCCCATATAAGTAGTGCCTCCAAGTCTTTAATATAAAAACAACCGCGCCTAATTCCAAATCATGCGTCATATAATTCTGCTCGTGAATCTTCAATTGTCTAGATGCATAAGCAATTACTTTCGTTCGTTGCATTAATACACAACCGAGACCTTGCTTTGAGGCGTCACAATATATCACAAAATCATCATTTCCTTCAGGTAATGACAATATAGGTGCCGTAGTTAACTTTTTCTTCAACAATTGAAACTCTTTTTCTTGTTCATCCTTCCATTCAAATTTCCTCCCTTTATGCGTTAATGCAGTCAAGGGTTTTGCTATTTTGGAAAAATCTTGGATGAATCTCCTGTAATAACCAGCTAGCCCTAAAAATTGGCGTATGTGTTTCGGCATTTTTGGTGTTTCCCACTTTCCAACGGTTTCAATCTTTGCTGGATCCACCTGAATACCTTCTTTGTTCACTATATGACCGAGGAATTGAACTTCTTCCAACCAAAGTGCACACTTTGAAAACTTAGCGTACAGTTTTTCTTTTCTCAGCAACTCTAGCACTTTTCTCAAATGTTCTTCGTGCTCTTGATCATTCTTCGAGTAAATAAGTATGTTATCGATGAAAACAATGACAAACTTGTCAAGATATGGCCCACACACTCGGTTCATGAGGTCCATGAACACAGCTGGTGCATTAGTCAATCCAAACGGCATAACCATAAACTCGTAATGACCGTAATGCGTCCTAAAAACCGGTCTTCAGAATGTCATCCTCTTTCAACCGCATTTGGTGATATCCAGAACGTAAATCGATCTTCGAATAAACCGACGAGCCTTGTAGTTGATCATATAAGTCGTCGATTCTCGGTAATAGGTAACGGTTCTTGATGGTAAGTTTGGTCAACTCTCGGTAGTCGATACACAACCTGAATGTACCATCTTTCTTCTTGACAAATAGAACAGGAGCTCCCCATGGTGATGTACTTGGTCGAATGAAACCACGCTCTAAAAGTTCCTGTAACTGACTTTGTAATTCTTTCATTTCGCTGGGTGCGAGTCTGTATGGAGCATGAGCTATTGGTGCAGCTCCTGGTACAAGGTCTATTTGAAATTCAACGGATCGATGTGGGGGTAATCCCGGTAATTATTTCGGAAATACATCGGAAAATTCTTTTGCGACGGGAACATCACTGATGTTCTTTTCTTCAGGTTTAACTTCCGCGATGTGAGCTAGAACAATGTAACAACCTTTTCTTATTAGTTTTTGCGCCTTCAAACTACTAATAAGATTTAACTTCGCGTTGTTCTTTTCTCCGTACACCATTAAAGGTTTTCCTTTTCACGTATAATGCGAATCACATTTTTGTAACAAACGACCTCTGCTCTTACCTTCTTCAACCAGTCCATTCCAATTATTACATCAAAACTCCCTAACTCGACTGGTATTAAATCAATCTTAAACGTTTCATCACCCAGTTTAATTTCTCTATCCCGACATATATTATCTGCTGAAATTAATTTACCATTTGCTAATTCGAGTAAAAATTTATTATCCAAAGACGTCAATGGGCAACTTAATTTAGAACAAAATTCTCTACTCATATAGCTTCTATCCACACCCGAATCAAATAAAACATAAGCAGATTTATCAACAATAAGAAACGTACCCGTAACAAGCTCCGGGTCTTCCTGTGCTTCTGCCGCATTAATATTGAAAACTCTTCCACGGCCCTGCCCATTAGTATTCCCCTGATTCGGGCAATTTCTAATAATGTGGCCTGGTTTTCAACATTTATAACAAACAGCGTTGGTATTACTTGCTCCGACACTATTCGTTCCGGCATTACTTGTTCTGACACTATTTGTTCATTTAGTTCTGTTAAACTTTGGTCCGTAGACCTTACACTTTATCGCGCTAAGACCATTTCTTTTACACCTGTTACAAAATGTCGTGCAAAACCCCTGATGATTTTCTTCACACCTATGACATGGCTGTTTTTGGTTTTTGTCACCGTTTTCCTCCCACTTCCTCTTGAGTTGTTTCATGTTGGCTTATTCGGCCGCCTACTCTTTAATTCTTCCCTCAATCTGATTTATGAGTTTATGAGCCATTCGACTTGCCTTTTGTATGGAAGCAGGCTCGTGTGAACTCACATCTTCTTGAATCCTTACTGGTAACCGTTTTACAAATGCGTCGATCTTCTCTTCTTCATCTTCGAACGCTCCCAGACACAATAGGCACAACTCTGTGAATCGTCGTTCATACGTGGTAATGTCAAACCCTTGTGTTCGTAACTCTCTAAGCTCTACCTTGAGCTTATTGACTTCGTTTCTAGGACGGTACTACTCGTTCATCAATTGCTTGAATGCCGACCACGGTAATGCGTAAGCAGCATTTTTTCCTACCTGTTCAAGATAGGTGTTCCACCACATTAACGCAGTACCTGTGAAGGTATGCGTAGCGTACTTAACTTTGCCCTCTTCAGTACACTTACTTATGAAAAACACCGATTCGACTTTCTCGGTCCACCGTTTCAATCCAATTGGTCCTTCGGTTCCATCAAATTCCAAAGGTTTGCAGGCAGTGAATTCTATGTAGGAGCATCCTACATGATTTCTTGCGCCATTAGCTGTATTGCTAGATTCAGAGTTACTGTTGGTATGTAGCGCGGCCTGTACTGCGGCTATGTTTGAAGCAAGAAAGGTACAAAATTCCTCTTCGCTCATATTCATGGTGTGTCGAGTAGTCGGTTCCATTTCCTTCAAAATAGTCAAATGAAACAATTTAATCATACAGAATATTAAGAGTAGTCAATAGTATCTCGTAGCATAATATGAACTCATTTATAAAAGGTTTTTCTTCATATTAGCGTTTTATAAGTTTAAATTCGGGTACTACCTACCCGTTAAGTTCATACTTAGTAGCTAATATACAATTCAACTACTACAATTTCATATGAAAAACTGATTATAATAATATATGACATACAAATATTCTTCAAACTTACAACTTCGCTATATTACATATAACATGAAATATAGTACACTATGATACAGGACAGTTTTGAATATAAATCTAGTTAATACGTAAGTTGTTCAGCAAAGAAAATAAAGACACGTAATTCATAAGTCCAGAAACAAGTCATGCATTCTGGTTTTACTAAGACTACTTCACATCCTTGGTCTTGTGGAACATAACCGTTGTGACCGTTGACAAGACATCATGTTGTAATATCGTCAAAAGTACGAGGGTTTCGTAATGTCCAACAGCCCTGTAATAATCTAAAAACCTTGTTTCTCATCTCAACTACTGAATCCGTCAATTGTGGGAAAGTTTTATTTAAAAGCTGCAATCCTATGTTCTTTTTCTCACTTTGGTAAGAAGCGATCATCACTAACCCGTAAGCATAACATGCTTCTTTATGTTGCATGTTAGAAGCTCTTTCTAATTCACGAAATCCTATGTTGGGATATGTTAAGTCAAAATAGGTTCTTAACCCGTAGCGTAAAATTGCATTTGGGTTCCCCGCATTTAATGCTTTAAAGAAAACACGGCGTAACTTACGGTCTCCCCAATGTGATATACCCCACCTATCAAAGGAAAGCCTTTTATAAACTAAGGCATTTCTGAAAAGTCTTTCAAATGTTTGACAAGTTAATTTTGCCATAACTAATTGTGCTGATGAATTCTGACTGACTCTAGACAAGATTTTCTCAATCATATCCTCTGGTAGGTCTTCTAAAATATTCGGTTGTCTACCCTTAACGTCCATTTTGTTTTTATACTGTAAAATAGACAAGGATTAGATTCGTAAAAGATAATTAACAAACAATACAAGCAATTTTTACATAGAACATAAAAGTACAAGCACACTACAATACATATAATACACAACATGATTACAACCCTATAATCTGAATCATTGGTTTCTTCTTCTTCGAACTTGGTTCGTTTTCCTAATTTCTAGGAATATATGGTGTTTCCCTAATACGAGCTATCATTTTCCACAATGGTTTAGAAAAACCTGGTGGTTTAGAGGTTCCCGGGTCATTGTTACATTTTAGGAAATACGGATGTTGCTGATACATATAAAGTTCATCGGGGTTGGAATCGGGTTTCTCTATTTTTATACCTTTTCCCTTATTATTTTCTTTCGCGTTATTAAATTGGGTCGAGGTAATTTCTATAACATCATCGGAATCCTCATCGGGATCCGATTCATCAGAAAATTGGTAATCTTCCCAATATTTTACTTCCTCGGCGGAAACACCATTGACCATTATTAACTTTGGTCCGTTGGTTGAGGATTTTCTTTTATTTAATCGATTTACTATAGTTGTCAATATTTCTTTCTCCGGAACCTCTTCTTCTTTCGGTTCCTCCTCTTCCAGTTCCTCCTCTTCCGGTTCCTCTTCTTCCGGTTCCTCTTCTTCCGGTTCCTCTTCAGGATTTTGTGAATCTTCCCAAAATATATTCGACTCTTCATTATTATTAGGTGAGTCGATTAGATTTGTACTAGAGGTAGACATCTATCACGCAATATCAAACACGTTAAGAGATTAATATATCACATAATATTTACATGTAACAATTTGTAGTTTCCAACAAAAAAATATTAAGCAATCATTTTTAAAGATAAAACGGTCGAAGTCCAGACTCACTAATGTATCCTAACAAACTCGATAAGACACACTAATGCAAATTTCTGGTTCTCTAAGACCAACGCTCTGATACCAACTGAAATGTCCCGTTCATATTGATTATAAACGTTCCATATTAATTGATTTCGTTGCGAGGTTTTGACCTCTATATGAGACGTTTTTCAAAGACTGCATTCATTTTTAAAACAACCATAACCTTTATTTTATCAATAAAGGTTTTAAAAACATTACGTAGATTATCAAATAATGATAATCTAAAATATACTGTTTACACATGACCATTACATAATGGTTTACAATAGAAATATATTACATCAACATATGTTTCTTGAATGCAGTTTTTACACAATATCATACAAACATGGACTCCAAATCTTGTCCTTATTTTAGTATGCAACACCGGAAGCTCTTAGTATTCACCTGAGAATAAACATGCTTTAAACGTCAATAAAAATGTTGGTGAGTTATAGGTTTAACCTATATATATATCAAATCGTAACAATAGACCACAAGATTTCATATTTCAATACACATCCCATACATAGAGATAAAAATCATTCATATGGTGAACACCTGGTAACCGACATTAACAAGATGCATATATAAGAATATCCCCATCATTCCGGGACACCCTTCGGATATGATATAAATTTCGAAGTACTAAAGCATCCGGTACTTTGGATGGGGTTTGTTAGGCCCAATAGATCTATCTTTAGGATTCGCATCAATTAGGGTGTCTGTTCCCTAATTCTTAGATTACCAGACTTAATAAAAAGGGGCATATTCGATTTCGATAATTCAACCATAGAATGTAGTTTCACGTACTTGTGTCTATTTTGTAAATCATTTATAAAACCTGCATGTATTCTCATCCCAAAAATATTAGATCTTAAAAGTGGGACTATAACTCACTTTCACATATATTTCCTTCCTCGGAAATAAGACTTGGCCACGGATCGATTCACGAACCTATACAAATATGTACATATATATCAAAGTATGATCAAAATATAATTACAACCATTTTTATTATGTTTTAAAGATTTGAGTGTATTAAGTCAACTGTCCTCGTTAGTAACCTACAACTAGTTGTCCACAGTTAGATGTACAAAAATAAATCGATATATATTATCTTGATTCAATCCCCGACCCAGTGTATACACGTCTCAGGCTAGATCACAACTCAAAGTATATATATTTTTGGAATCAACCTCAACCCTATATAGCTAACTCAAACATTACTGCATATAGAGTGTCTATGGTTGTTCCACATAATATATATACATGGGTCGATATGATATGTCAAAACATTTGCATACGTGTCTATGGTATCCCAAGATTACATAATATATTAGAATACATGTATAATACAATATAAGTTAGCTAGGATATGATTTGTATAGAATTGTTACAATATTTCTCTACTAGCTACAACAATCAAAAAATATCCAATCTTGTTTTACCGATAACTTCTTCGTTTTAAATCCGTTTTGAGTGAATCAAATTGCTTTGGTTTCATATTGAACTCTAATTTAAGAATCCAAACAGAAAAATTATAGGTTTATAGTCATAAATTTAAGTTACATGTCAATTACTAAAGAGGTAGTCATTTTCGTCGAAAGAACGACATCATGATGACCATTTTGAAAAACATACTTTCACTTTGAGTTTAACCAAGATTTTTGGATATAGTTTCATGTTCATATGAAAAATCATTTTCCCAGAAGAACAACTTTTAAATCAAAGTTTATCATAGTTTTTAATTATCCAAACCAAAACAGCCCCTGGTTTCACTACGACGGCGTATATCCGATTTTATGGTGTTCATCGTGTTTCCAGGTTTTAAATCATTAAGTTAGCATATCATATAGATATAGGACATGTGTTTAGTTGATTTTAAAAGTCAAGTTAGAAGTATTAACTTTTATTTGCGAACAAGTTTAGAATTAACTAAACTATGTTCTAGTGATTACAAGTTTAAACCTTCGAATAAGGTAGTTTTATATATATGAATCGAATGATGTTATGAACATCATTACTACCTCAGGTTTTGTGGATAAACCCACTGGAAATGAGAAAAATATATCTATCTTTAAAGGATCCTTGGATGGCTTGAAAGTTCTTGAAGCAGAATCATGACACGAAAACAAGTTCAAGTAAGATTTCCACTCGAAATAAGATTGTTATAGTTATAGAAACTGAATCAAAGTTTGAATATGAGTATTACCTTGTATTAGAAAGATATCTTACTGTAAATAAGAAAAATTTCTTGAGGTTGGATGATCACTTTACAAGATTGGAAGTAAGCTAGCAAACTTGGAAGTATTCTTGATTTTATGGAACTAGAACTTATAGAATTTATGAAGAACACTTAGAACTTGAAGATAGAACTTGAGAGAGATCAATTTGATGAAGAAAATTGATGAATGAAAGTATTTGTAGGTGTTTTTGGTCGTTGGTATATGGATTAGATATAAAGGATGTGTAATTTTGTTTATATGTAAATAAGTCATGAATGATTACTAATATTTTTGTAATTTTATGAGATATTTCATGCTAGTTGCCAAATGATGGTTCCTACATGTGTTAGGTGACTCACATGGGCTGCTAAGAGCTGATCATTGGAGTGTATATACTAATAGTACATACATCTAAAAGCTGTGTATTGTACGATTATGAATGCGGGTGCATACGAGTAGAATTGTGGATGAAACTGAACGAGGATGTAATTGTAAGCATTTTTGTTAAGTAGAAGTATTTTGATAAGTGTCTTGAAGTCTTTCAAAAGTGTATAAATACATATTAAAATACTACATGTATATACATTTTAACTGAGTCGTTAAGTCATCGTTAGTCGTTACATGTAAATGTTGTTTTGAAGCCTTTAGGTTAATGATCCTGTTAAGTGTTGTTAACCCTTTGTTTATTATATCAAATGAGATGTTAAATTATTACATTATCATGATATTATTATATATTAATATATCTTAATATGATATATATATATATAATTAAATGTCGTTACAACGATAATCGTAACATATATGTCTCGTTTCGAAATCATTAAGGTAGTAGTCTTGTTTTTACATATGTAGTTCATTGTTAATATACTTAATGATATGTTTACTTATCATAATACCATATTAACAATATATATATCCATATATATGACATCATATAGTTTTTACAAGTTTTAACGTTCGTGAATCACCGGTCAACTTGGGTGGTCAATTGTCTATATAAAACCTATTTCAATTAATCAAGTCTTAACAAGTTTGATTGTTTAACATGTTGGAAACACTTAATCATATAAATATATGACCACCCCAAGGCAAATAGAGAAATGCTACACGTACCTTATACAGCTGTGCGTGGCCCAAGGCAAATAGAGAAATGCTACACTAAAAGAGGAAAAAAAAACATATATGACCACCCCAAAACAGGCCGCAGTGTTACTACGACAGCGTATGTCCGGTTTTACGGTGTTTTTCATGTTTCCGGGTTTTAAATCATTAAGTTAGCATATCATATAGATATAGAACATGTTTTTAGTTGATTTTAAAAGTCAAGTTAGAAGGATTAACTTTTGTTTGCGAACAAGTTTAGAATTAACTAAACTATGTTCTAGTGATTTCAAGTTTAAACCTTAGAATAAGGTAGTTTTATATATATGAATAGAATGATGTTATGAACATCATTACTACCTCAGGTTTTGTGGATAAACCTATTGGAAATGAGAAAAATAGATCTAGCTTCAAAGGATCCTTGGATGGCTTGAAAGTTCTTGAAGCAGAATCATGACACGAAAACAAGTTCAAGTAAGATTTTCACTCGAAAAAGATTGTTATAGTTATAGAAATTGAATCAAAGTTTGAATATGAGTATTACCTTGTATTAGAAAGATATATTACTGTAAATATGAAAGATTTCTTGAGGTTGGATGATCACTTTACAAGATTGGAAGTAAGCTAGCAAACTTGGAAGTATTCTTGATTTTATGAAACTAGAACTTATAGAATTTATGAAGAACACTTAGAACTTGAAGATAGAACTTAAGAGAGATCAATTAGATAAAGAAAATTGAAGAATGAAAGTGTTTGTAGGTGTTTTTGGTCGTTGGTATATGGATTAGATATAAAGGATGTGTAATTTTGTTTACATGTAAATAAGTCATGAATGATCACTAATATTTTTGTAATTTTATTATATATTTCATGCTAGTTGCCAAATAATGGTTCCCAAATATGTTAGGTGACTCACATGGGCTGCTAAGAGCTGATCATTGGAGTGTATATACCAATAGTACATACATCTAAAAGCTGTGTATTGTACGAGTACGAATACAGGTGCATACGAGTAGAATTGTTGATGAAACTGAAAGAGGATGTAATTGTAAGCATTTTTGTTAAGTAGAAGTATTTTGATAAGTGTCTTGAAGTCTTTCAAAAGTGTATGAATACATATTAAAACACTACATGTATAAACATTTTAACTGAGTCGTTAAGTCATCGTTAGTCGTTACATGTAAATGTTGTTTTGAAACCTTTAGGTTAACGATCTTGTTAAATGTTGTTAACCCATTGTTTATTATATCTGAAGATATGTTAAATTATTACATTATCATGATATTAAGATATATTAATATATCTTAGTATGATATATATACAGTTAAATGTTGTTACAACGATAATCGCTACATATATGTCTCGTTTCGAAATCATTAAGTTAGTAGTCTTGTTTTCACATATATAGTTCATTGTTAATACACTTAATGACATGTTTACTTATCATTTATCATGATTAAACCTAGTGTATCAATATCTTAACATGATTCATATGTATTTAGTAAGACGTTGTTATAACGATAATTGTTATATATATCGTTTCGAGTTTCTTAATTCAATAAACTCAATTTTATGTATATAACTCATTGTTAAAATACCTAATGAGATACTTACTTATCATAATATCATGTTAACTATATATATAATCATATATATGTCATCATATAGTTTTTACAAGTTTTAACGTTCGTGAATCACCGGTCAACTTGGGTGGTCAATTGTCTATATGAAACCTATTTCAATTAATCAAGTCTTAACAAGTTTGATTGCTTAATATGTTGGAAAAACTTAATCATGTAAATAACAATTTCATTTAATATATATAAACATGAAAAAGTTCGGGTCACTATAGTTTCTATGATTTTTCCGAACAACTGAATCAAAACACCACTCTCATCATTTTGATCAGGCAACAAATATGGAATTCCTTTTGTGAAACAAAGCATGCAAAGATACCACTTTTATATTTTTGTTATTATGCCGACACTCTTTGTGGTTGCAAGGATTATCCCACTTACCCTTTATCCCTTAGTGGGTTACATAGGGAATATAGATTCATTAAAGAATTTGGCAATTAATCAAAACAATTAGGAATGTATCGGCCCACAAGGATGTCACGGACCACTTATATTTTTCGTATTTGTTTTATTTTTATGGACCAAGCTGTTAAGTAGCAAGTACATGGAGATGATGATGATACGTAATAGTAAAGGGCATGGAAAGATGAGGGTGAGCCCGTAAAATATGATGACAAACAGAACACGGGTTGATATTTTAGCAATTTCAGATTTATATAACTCATAGTGATAGAATCCGAGATAAAAGGTTGGAAGTGGGACACGGTTCAACAGCATGGCAGATATTTCTTTTTTGTTGTTGGCCACTTAAATTTCGTGGTGGGACAAGTGATAAGCTACCGTTTCATGTATTTTTATTTGAGCCGTATATTTTTTTAAGTATTGTAATACTTTCTTGCTATTGCTTCTGCTATTAACGAATCAAATCACCAAAACTTTCCTTGGGCCCAGAACTTTTATTTTGTTTGTTGGGCCCTAAAACAAGTATTTCAGTTGGGCTACCAATTTTTTTGGGCCATGTATTGTTTGTGTTATTGGGCCAAATAGATGATAAAGATGAAAATACATGGTATACGATGATGAGATTGATAATTAAAAAGATGATGATGATAAATATGATAGACGGGTGTGATTACACGATGACGACGAGTAGCGAGATGATTAAGATAATGTTGGATATTAAATGGATTGATAATAGATTAAGAGGCGATGATATGATGATGATTAGGAGGTTAGATGATGATAATGATGTTAATTAGAGTCATGATAATGAAAGTTGATAATAATGAAGTGGCGATGAAAGTATAAAGGGGATGAAAACAGAAAGAGATAAGTTAAATAAAATTAATAGGGCAGTTTAATCAGAAATGAATGAGTGGAGGAATGGTTAGACGAGTATCGGGTTAGCGGGACGTCGCGGGTTCAAACCCGGACTTGGACATTTTTTTAGGGGATACTTCTGTAGTGACCCGAACTTTTCCATGTTTATATATATTAATTGAGATTGATATTTACATGATTAAATGTTTCCAACATGTTAAGCAATCAAACTTGTTAAGACTTGATTAATTGAAATATGTTTCATATAGACAATTGACCACCCAAGATGACCGGTGATTCACGAACGTTAAAACTTGTAAAAACTATATGATGACATATATATGGTTATATATATAGTTAACATGATATTATGATAAGTAAACATATCATTAATTATATTAACAATGAACTACATATGTAAAAACAAGACTACTAACTTAATGATTTTGAAACGAGACATATATGTAACGATTATCGTTGTAACGACATTTAATGTATATATATCATATTAAGAGATATTCGTACATCATAATATCATGATAATATAATAATTTAAAATCTCTTTTGATATTATAAACATTGGGTTAACAACATTTAACAAGATCGTTAACCTAAAGGTTTCAAAACAACATTTACATGTAACGACTAACGATGACTTAACGACTCAGTTAAAATGTATATACATGTAGTGTTTTAATATGTATTCATACACTTTTTAAAGACTTCAAGACACTTATCAAAATACTTCTACTTAACAAAAATGCTTACAATTACATCCTCGTTCAGTTTCATCAACAATTCTTCTCGTATGCACCCGTATTCGTACTCGTACAATACACAGCTTTTAGATGTATTTACTATTGGTATATACACGCCAATGATCAGCTCTTAACAGCCCATGTGAGTCACCTAACATATGTGGGAACCATCATTTGGCAACTAGCATGAAATATCTCATAAAATTACAAAAATATGAGTAATCATTCATGACTTATTTACATGAAAACAAAATAACATATCCTTTATATCTAATCCATACACCAATGACCAAAAACACCTACAAACACTTTCATTCTTCAATTTTCTTCATCTAATTGATCTCTCTCAAGTTCTATCTTCAAGTTCTAAGTGTTCTTCATAAATTCCAAAAGTTCTAGTTTCATAAAATCAAGAATACTTTCAAGTTTGCTAGCTCACTTCCAATCTTGTAAGGTGATCATCCAACCTCAAGAAATCTTTGTTTCTTACAGTAGGTTATCATTCTAATACAAGGTAATAATCATATTCAAACTTTGGTTCAATTTCTATAACTATAACAATCTTATTTCAAGTGATGATCTTACTTGAACTTGTTTTCGTGTCATGATTCTGCTTCAAGAACTTCGAGCCATCCAAGGATCCATTGAAGCTAGATCCATTTTTCTTTTTTCCAGTAGGTTTATCCAAGGAACTTAAGGTAGTAATGATGTTCATAACATCATTCGATTCATACATATAAAGCTATCTTATTCGAAGGTTTAAACTTGTAATCACTAGAACATAGTTTAGTTAATTCTAAACTTGTTCGCAAACAAAAGTTAATCCTTCTAACTTGATTTTTAAAATAAACTAAACACATGTTCTATATCTATATGATATGCTAACTTAATGAATTAAAACCTGGAAACACGAAAAACACCGTAAAACCGGATTTACGCCGTCGTAGTAACACCGCGGGCTGTTTTGGGTTAGTTAATTAAAAACTATGATAAACTTTGATTTAAAAGTTGTTATTCTAAGAAAATGATTTTTATTATGAACATGAAACTATATCCAAAAATTATGGTTAAACTCAAAGTGGAAGTATGTTTTCTAAAATGGTCATCTAGACGTCGTTCTTTCGACTGAAATGACTACCTTTACAAAAACGACTTGTAACTTATTTTTCCGACTATAAACCTATACTTTTTCTGTTTAGATTCATAAAATAGGGTTCAATATGAAACCATAGCAATTTGATTCACTCAAAACGGATTTAAAATGAAGAAGTTATGGGTAAAACAAGATTGGATAATTTTTCTCATTTTAGCTACGTGAAAATTGGTAACAAATCTATTCCAACCATAACTTAATCAACTTGTATTGTATATTATGTAATCTTGAGATACCATAGACACGTATACAATGTTTCGACCTATCATGTCGACACATCTATATATATTTCGGAACAACCATAGACACTCTATATGTGAATGTTGGAGTTAGCTATACAGGGTTGAGGTTGATTCCAAAATATATATAGTTTGAGTTGTGATCAATACTGAGATACGTATACACTGGGTCGTGGATTGATTCAAGATAATATTTATCGATTTATTTCTGTACATCTAACTGTGGACAACTAGTTGTAGGTTACTAATGAGGACAGCTGACTTAATAAACTTAAAACATCAAAATATATTAAAAGTGTTGTAAATATATTTTGAACATACTTTGATATATATGTATATATTGTTATAGGTTCGTGAATCAACCAGTGGCCAAGTCTTACTTCCCGACGAAGTAAAAATCTGTGAAAGTGAGTTATAGTCCCACTTTTAAAATCTAATATTTTTGGGATGAGAATACATGCAGGTTTTATAAATGATTTACAAAATAGACACAAGTACGTGAAACTACATTCTATGGTTGAATTATCGAAATCGAATATGCCCCTTTTTATTAAGTCTGGTAATCTAAGAATTAGGGAACAGACACCCTAATTGATGCGAATCCTAAAGATAGATCTATTGGGCCTAACAAACCCCATCCAAAGTACCGGATGCTTTAGTACTTCGAAATTTATATCATATCCGAAGGGTGTCCCGGAATGATGGGGATATTCTTATATATATGCATCTTGTTAATGTCGGTTACCAGGTGTTCACCATATGAATAATTTTTATCTCTATGTATGGGATGTGTATTGAAATATGAAATCTTGTGGTCTATTGTTACGATTTGATATATATAGGTTAAACCTATAACTCACCAACATTTTTGTTGACGTTTAAAGCATGTTTATTCTCAGGTGAATACTAAGAGCTTCCGCTGTTGCATACTAAAATAAGGACAATATTTGGAGTCCATGTTTGTATGATATTGTGTAAAAACTGCATTCAAGAAACTGATTTCGATGTAACATATTTGTATTGTAAACCATTATGTAATGGTCGTGTGTAAACAGGATATTTTAGATTATCATTATTTGATAATCTACGTAAAGCTTTTTAAACCTTTATTTATGAAATAAAGGTTATGGTTTGTTTTAAAAATGAATGCAGTCTTTGAAAAATGTCTCATATAGAGGTCAAAACCTCGCAACGAAATCAATTAATATGGAACGTTTTTAATCAATAAGAACGGGACATTTCAGTTGGTATCAGAGCGTTGGTCTTAGAGAACCAGAATTTTGCATTAGTGTGTCTTATCGAGTTTGTTAGGATACATTAGTGAGTCTGGACTTCGACCGTGTTTACTTGAAAAATGATTTCTTAACAAATTTTGTTGGAAACTATATATTTTTAACATGTGAATATTATGTGATATATTAATCTCTTAACGCTTTTGATATTATGTGATAGATGTCTACCTCTAGAACAAGTCCCATTGACTCACCTAATAATAATGAAGAGTCAAATGTAAATTGGAATGATTCGTGGACTGATTCACAAGTTCCCGAAGAGGAACCGGAAGAAGTGTCGGAACCGGAAGAAGAATCGGAACCGGAAGAAGAATCGGAACCGGACGAAGAAATAGAACCGGTGGGGGAAATAATAAAACGGTTAAGTAAAAGAAAGTCCTCAACCAACTGACCAAGGTTAATTATGGTCAATGGTGTTTCCGCCAAGGAAGCAAAATATTGGGAGGATTACCAATTCTCCGATGAATCGGATTCCGACGAGAATTCCGATGATGTTATAGAAATTACCCCAACTGAATTTAAAAAGGCAAAAGAAAATAATAAGGGAAAGGGCATAAAAATAGAGAAATCTAATTCCAACCCCGATGAACTTTATATGTATCGTCAACCCCCGAAGTCCTTAAGTTGTAACAATGACCCGGGAACCTCTAAACCACCAGGTTTTTCTAAACCAATGTGGATTACGACGGCTCGTATTAGGGGAACATCATATATCCCTAGAAACTTGGCAAAACGAACCAAAACCGAAGAAGAAGAAACAAGCGAGTCGGAATAAGATAGTTGTATTCGTGTGGTGTAATATATGTAATATAGTGTGCTTATGCTTTATGATATATGTAAAAATTGCTTGTATTAATAAGTATTTTTTTTTATGAATCTAACTCTTGTCTATTTTATAGTATAAAAACACAAAATGGATAGACAACCCAATATTTTAAGAGACCTACCCGGAGACATGATTGATGAAATCTTGTCTAGAGTCGGTCAGAATTCTTCGGCACAACTATTTAAGGCGAGATCAGTTTGTAAGACATTCGAAGAATGTTCCAAGAATGCCTTGGTTTATAAAAGGCTTTCGTTCGAAAGATGGGGGATATCACATTGGGAAATCCATAAGTTATGATGTGTTTACTTTGACGCATATATTGCGGGGAACCCAAATGCTATTTTACGCAATGGGTTAAGAAATTATTTTGACTCAATATATCCGAATATTGGACTTCGTGATTTAGAAAAAGCGGCTAACATGCAACATAAAGAAGCATGTTATGCTTACGGATTAGTAATGTTCGCTTCTCACCAAAGTGAGAACAAGAACATCGGGCTACAACTATTAAACAAAACGTTCCCACAAGTGACGGAGTCGGTAATTGGGGTAAGAAATGAGGTTTTTAGATTGTTACGGGACTGTTGGACATTACGTAACCCTCGCCCCTTTGACGACGTTACAACACGCTGTCTTATCAACGGCCATAACGGTTATGTTCCACAAGACCAAGGATGGGAAGTAATCCTAGTAAAACCAGAATGCATGACTTGTTTCTGGACGTATGAATTACGTGTCTTTATTTCCTTTGCTGAACAACTTGTGTACTAGCTAGAATTATCTTCACAACCATCTTGTATCAAATTTATTGTGTGCTATATTTCATGCTATATGTAAAATAAGCGGTATTGTAAGTTTGTAAAATATTATGTAAAAGTTTGAACGCGAAATATTATTATAATCAGTTTTTCATATAGAATTGTAGTAGTTGAATTGTATATTAGCTACTAAGTATGAACTTAACGGGTAGGTACTACCCGAATTTAAACTTATAAAACGCTAATATGAAGAAAAAGCTTTTATAAATGAGTTCATATTATGCTACGAAATACAATTAACTACTCTTAATATTCTGTATGATTAACTTGTTCCATTTGACTATTTTGAAGGAAATGGCACCGACACACCGTGAATATGAATGAAGAGGAATTCCGTACTTTTCGAGCTTCAAACATAGCCGCAGTACAGGCTGCGCTACATACCAACAATAACCTTGGATCTAGCAGTACAGGAAATCGTGTAGGATGCACCTACAAAGAATTCACTGCCTGCAAACCTTTGGAATTTGATGGAACTGAAGGACCGATCGGATTGAAACGGTGGACCGAGAAGGTCGAATCGGTGTTTGCCATAAGTAAGTGTACTGAAGAGGAAAAAGTGAAGTACGCTACACATACCTTCACAGGTTCTGCATTAACATGGTGGAATACCTATCTAGAGCAAGTGGGACAAGACGATGCGTATGCACTACCGTGGTCAGCATTCAAGCACTTGATGACCGAGAAGTACCGTCCCAGAACCGAGGTCAATAAGCTCAAGACAGAACTTAGAGGGTTACGAATCCAAGGATTTGATATTACCACGTACGAAAGACGATTCACAGAATTGTGCCTATTGTGTCCGGGAGCATTCGAAGATGAGGAAGAGAAGATCGACGCGTTTGTGAAAGGATTACCAGAAAGAATCCAAGAAGATATAAGTTCACATGAGCCCGCCTCCATACAACAGGCATGTAGAATGGCTCACAAACTAGTGAACCAGATTGAAGAAAGAATTAAAGAACAGACTGCTGTAGAGGCCAATGTGAAGCAAGTCAAAAGAAAGTGGGAGGAAAACGGTGATAAGAATCACCAATACAACAACAACAACAGCAATTACAACAATAATCGCTGCAATTATCCCAACAATCGCAACATCAATCGCAACTACAACAAACGGCCCAACAACAACAACAACAACAACAACAGCAACTACAACAATCATCCCAACAACAATAATAACCGCAACAACAACAACAATCAGAAGCAGCTATGCCAAAGGTGTGAAAAGTATCACTCGGGGTTCTGCACCAAATTTTGCAACAAGTGTAAAAGAAATGGTCATAGCGCGGCGAAGTGTGAGGTCTACGGACCAGGGGTTAATAGAACGAAAGGAACAAATGGTGTCGGAACGAGTAATGGCAGAGCAAGTAGTGTCGGAGCAAGTTATGCCAATGTAGTTTGTTATAAATGTGGAAAACCGGGCCACATTATTAGAAATTGCCCGAACCAGGAGAACACGAATGGACAAGACCGCGGAAGAGTTTTCAATATTAATGCGGCAGAGGCACAAGAAGACCCGGAGCTTGTTACAGGTACGTTTCTTATTGACAATAAATCTGCTTACGTTTTATTTGATTCGGGTGCGGATAGAAGCTATATGAGTAGAGATTTTTGTGCTAATTTAAGTTGTCCATTGACGCCTTTGGATAGTAAATTTTTACTCGAATTAGCAAATGGTAAATTAATTTCAGCAGATAATATATGTCGGAATCGAGAAATTAAACTGGTTAGCGAAATATTTAAGATTGATTTGATACCAGTAGAGTTAGGGAGTTTTGATGTGATAATCGGTATGGACTGGTTGAAAGAAGTGAAAGCAGAAATCGTTTGTTACAAAAATGCAATTCGCATTATACGAGAAAAAGGAAAACCCTTAATGGTGTACGGAGAAAAGGGCAACACGAAGCTACATCTTATTAGTAATTTGAAGGCACAAAAACTAATAAGAAAAGGTTGCTATGCTGTTCTAGCACACGTCGAGAAAGTACAAACTGAAGAAAAGAGCATCAATGATGTTCCCATTGCAAAAGAATTTCCCGATGTATTTCCGAAAGAATTACCGGGATTACCCCCACATCGATCCGTTGAATTTCAAATAGATCTTGTACCAGAAGCTGCACCAATAGCTCGTGCTCCTTACAGACTCGCACCCAACGAGATGAAAGAACTGCAAAGCCAATTACAAGAACTTTTAGAGCGTGGTTTCATTCGACCAAGCACATCACCGTGGGGAGCTCCTGTTTTGTTTGTCAAGAAGAAAGATGGTACATTCAGGTTGTGTATCGACTACCGAGAGTTGAACAAACTTACCATCAAGAACCGCTATCCACTACCGAGAATCGACGACTTATTTGATCAACTACAAGGCTCGTCTGTTTATTCAAAGATTGACTTACGTTCCGGGTATCATCAAATGCGGGTGAAAGAAGATGATATTCCAAAGACTGCTTTCAAAACACGTTACGGTCATTACGAGTTTATGGTCATGCCATTTGGTTTAACTAATGCACCAGCTGTGTTCATGGACCTTATGAACCGAGTGTGTGGACCATACCTTGACAAGTTTGTCATTGTTTTCATTGATGACATACTTATTTACTCAAAGAATGACCAAGAACACGGTGAACATTTGAGAAAGGTGTTAGAAGTATTGAGGAAGGAAGAATTGTACACTAAGTTTTCAAAGTGTGCATTTTGGTTGGAAGAAGTTCAATTCCTCGGTCACATAGTGAACAAAGAAGGTATTAAGGTGGATCCGGCAAAGATAGAAACTGTTGAAAAGTGGGAAACCCCGAAAACTCCGAAACACATACGCCAGTTTTTAGGACTAGCTGGTTCCTACAGAAGGTTCATCCAAGACTTTTCCAGAATAGCAAAACCCTTGACTGCATTAACGCATAAAGGGAAGAAATTTGAATGGAATGATGAACAAGAGAAAGCGTTTCAGTTATTGAAGAAAAAGCTAACTACGGCACCTATATTGTCATTGCCTGAAGGGAATGATGATTTTGTGATTTATTGTGATGCATCAAAGCAAGGTCTCGGTTGTGTATTAATGCAACGAACGAAGGTGATTGCTTATGCGTCTAGACAATTGAAGATTCACGAACAAAATTATACGACGCATGATTTGGAATTAGGCGCAATTGTTTTTGCATTAAAGACTTGGAGGCACTACTTATATGGGGTTAAAAGTATTATATATACCGACCACAAAAGTCTTCAACACATATTTAATCAGAAACAACTGAATATGAGGCAGCGTAGGTGGATTGAATTATTGAATGATTACGACTTTGAGATTCGTTATCACCCGGGAAAGGCAAATGTGGTAGCCGATGCCTTGAGCAGGAAGGACAGAGAACCCATTCGAGTAAAATCTATGAATATAATGATTCATAATAACCTTACTACTCAAATAAAGGAGGCGCAACAAAGAGTTTTAAAAGAGGGAAATTTAAAGGATGAAATACCCAAAGGATCGGAGAAGCATCTTAATATTCGGGAAGACGGAACCCGGTATAGGGCTGAAAGGATTTGGGTACCAAAATTTGGAGATATGAGAGAAATGGTACTTAGAGAAGCTCATAAAACCAGATACTCAATACATCCTGGAACGGGGAAGATGTACAAGGATCTCAAGAAACATTTTTGGTGGCCGGGTATGAAAGCCGATGTTGCTAAATACGTAGGAGAATGTTTGACGTGTTCTAAGGTCAAAGCTGAGCATCAGAAACCATCAGGTCTACTTCAACAACCCGAAATCCCGGAATGGAAATGGGAAAACATTACCATGGATTTCATCACTAAATTGCCAAGGACTGCAAGTGGTTTTGATACTATTTGGGTAATAGTTGATCGTCTCACCAAATCAGCACACTTCCTGCCAATAAGAGAAGATGACAAGATGGAGAAGTTAGCACGACTGTATTTGAAGGAAGTCATCTCCAGACATGGAATACCAATCTCTATTATCTCTGATAGGGATGGCAGATTTATTTCAAGATTCTGGCAGACATTACAGCAAGCATTAGGAACTCGTCTAGACATGAGTACTGCCTATCATCCACAAACTGATGGGCAGAGCGAAAGGACGATACAAATGCTTGAAGACATGCTACGAGCATGTGTTATTGATTTCGGAAACAGTTGGGATCGACATCTACCGTTAGTAGAATTTTCCTACAACAACAGCTACCATTCAAGCATTGAGATGGCGCCGTTTGAAGCACTTTATGGTAGAAAGTGCAGGTCTCCGATTTGTTGGAGTGAAGTGGGGGATAGACATATTACGGGTCCGGAGATTATACAAGAAACTACCGAGAAGATCATCCAAATTCAACAACGGTTGAAAACCGCCCAAAGTCGACAAAAGAGCTACGCTGACATTAAAAGAAAAGATATAGAATTTGAAATTGGAGAGATGGTCATACTTAAAGTTGCACCTTGGAAAGGCGTTGTTCGATTTGGTAAACGAGGGAAATTAAATCCAAGGTATATTGGACCATTCAAGATTATTGATCGTGTCGGACCAGTAGCTTACCGACTTGAGTTACCTCAACAACTCGCGGCTGTACATAACACTTTCCACGTCTCGAATTTGAAGAAATATTTTGCTAAAGAAGATCTCACTATTCCGTTAGATGAAATCCAAATCAATGAAAAACTTCAATTCATCGAAGAACCCGTCGAAATAATGGATCGTGAGGTTAAAAGACTTAAGCAAAACAAGATACCAATTGTTAAGGTTCGATGGAATGCTCGTAGAGGACCCGAGTTCACCTGGGAGCGTGAAGATCAGATGAAGAAGAAATACCCGCATCTATTTCCAGAAGATTCGTCAACACCTTCAACAGCTTAAAATTTCGGGACGAAATTTATTTAACGGGTAGGTACTGTAGTGACCCGAACTTTTCCATGTTTATATATATTAATTGAGATTGATATTTACATGATTAAATGTTTCCAACATGTTAAGCAATCAAACTTGTTAAGACTTGATTAATTGAAATATGTTTCATATAGACAATTGACCACCCAAGATGACCGGTGATTCACGAACGTTAAAACTTGTAAAAACTATATGATGACATATATATGGTTATATATATAGTTAACATGATATTATGATAAGTAAACATATCATTAATTATATTAACAATGAACTACATATGTAAAAACAAGACTACTAACTTAATGATTTTGAAACGAGACATATATGTAACGATTATCGTTGTAACGACATTTAATGTATATATATCATATTAAGAGATATTCGTACATCATAATATCATGATAATATAATAATTTAAAATCTATTTTGATATTATAAACATTGGGTTAACAACATTTAACAAGATCGTTAACCTAAAGGTTTCAAAACAACATTTACATGTAACGACTAACGATGACTTAACGACTCAGTTAAAATGTATATACATGTAGTGTTTTAATATGTATTCATACACTTTTGAAAGACTTCAAGACACTTATTAAAATACTTCTACTTAACAAAAATGCTTACAATTACATCCTCGTTCAGTTTCATCAACAATTCTTCTCGTATGCACCCGTATTCGTACTCGTACAATACACAGCTTTTAGATGTATTTACTATTGGTATATACACTCCAATGATCAGCTCTTAGCAGCCCATGTGAGTCACCTAACACATGTGGGAACCATCATTTGGCAACTAGCATGAAATATCTCATAAAATTACAAAAATATGAGTAATCATTCATGACTTATTTACATGAAAACAAAATAACATATCCTTTATATCTAATCCATACACCAACGACCAAAAACACCTACAAACACTTTCATTCTTCAATTTTCTTCATCTAATTGATCTCTCTCAAGTTCTATCTTCAAGTTCTAAGTGTTCTTCATAAATTCCAAAAGTTCTAGTTTCATAAAATCAAGAATACTTTCAAGTTTGCTAGCTCACTTCCAATCTTGTAAGGTGATCATCCAACCTCAAGAAATCTTTGTTTCTTACAGTAGTTTATCATTCTAATACAAGGTAATAATCATATTCAAACTTTGGTTCAATTTCTATAACTATAACAATCTTATTTCAAGTGATGATCTTACTTGAACTTGTTTTCGTGTCATGATTCTGCTTCAAGAACTTCGAGCCATCCAAGGATCCATTGAAGCTAGATCCATTTTTCTCTTTTCCAGTAGGTTTATCCAAGGAACTTAAGGTAGTAATGATGTTCATAACATCATTCGATTCATACATATAAAGCTATCTTATTCGAAGGTTTAAACTTGTAATCACTAGAACATAGTTTAGTTAATTCTAAACTTGTTCGCAAACAAAAGTTAATCCTTCTAACTTGATTTTTAAAATAAACTAAACACATGTTCTATATCTATATGATATGCTAACTTAATGATTTAAAACCTGGAAACACGAAAAACACCGTAAAACCGGATTTACGCCGTCGTAGTAACACCGCGGGCTGTTTTGGGTTAGTTAATTAAAAACTATGATAAACTTTGATTTAAAAGTTGTTATTCTGAGAAAATGATTTTTATTATGAACATGAAACTATATCCAAAAATTATGGTTAAACTCAAAGTGGAAGTATGTTTTCTAAAATGGTCATCTAGACGTCGTTCTTTCGACTGAAATGACTACCTTTACAAAAACGACTTGTAACTTGTTTTTCTGACTATAAACCTATACTTTTTCTATTTAGATTCATAAAATAGGGTTCAATATGAAACCATAGCAATTTGATTCACTCAAAACGGATTTAAAATGAAGAAGTTATGGGTAAAACAAGATTGGATAATTTTTCTCATTTTAGCTACTTGAAAATTCTTAACAAATCTATTCCAACCATAACTTAATCAACTTGTATTGTATATTATGTAATCTTGAGATACCATAGACACGTATACAATGTTTCGACCTATCATGTCGACACATCTATATATATTTCGGAACAACCATAGACACTCTATATGTGAATGTTGGAGTTAGCTATACAGGGTTGAGGTTGATTCCAAAATATATATAGTTTGAGTTGTGATCAATACTGAGATACGTATACACTGGGTCGTGGATTGATTCAAGATAATATTTATCGATTTATTTCTGTACATCTAACTGTGGACAACTAGTTGTAGGTTACTAACGAGGACAGCTGACTTAATAAACTTAAAACATCAAAATATATTATAAGTGTTGTAAATATATTTTGAACATACTTTGATATATATGTATATATTGTTATAGGTTCGTGAATCAACCAGTGGCCAAGTCTTACTTCCCGACGAAGTAAAAATCTGTGAAAGTGAGTTATAGTCCCACTTTTAAAATCTAATATTTTTGGGAGGAGAATACATGCAGGTTTTATAAATGATTTACAAAATAGACACAAGTACGTGAAACTACATTCTATGGTTGAATTATCGAAATCGAATATGCCCCTTTTTATTAAGTCTGGTAATCTAAGAATTAGGGAACAGACACCCTAATTGATGCGAATCCTAAAGATAGATCTATTGGGCCTAACAAACCCCATCCAAAGTACCGGATGCTTTAGTACTTCGAAATTTATATCATATCCGATGGGTTATGGTTTGTTTTAAAAATGAATGCAGTCTTTGAAAAATGTCTCATATAGAGGTCAAAACCTCGCAACGAAATCAATTAATATGGAACGTTTTTAATCAATAAGAACGGGACATTTCAACTTCTTTGAGGTAGTTTACTTATTACTTATTACTCATTATTATTATTATTATTATTATTATTATTATTATTATTAGTATTAGTATTATTATTATTATTATTATTATTATTATTATTATTATTATTATTATTATTATTATTATTATTATTATTATTATTATTATTATTATTATTAGTATTGCAAATATATATTTTATCTAAAAATACATTACAATTGTAATACATAATACTATATGTTATCATTAAAATGATATTAATTAAACTATATATAAATTATGTTAATTAATATATATATATATATATATATATATATATATATATATATATATATATATATATATATATACATATATATATATATACATATATATATATATATTTTTATTGAATAAACCTTAAAATATGTTCTAAATATTATAATTACAAATAAATTATTAAACTACTTTAAATTTATTATATTAATATTAATAAAAGAATCAATGAAACATATAAATCATATCACTCATAATATATAAATTGTTCGATTTCCATTATATGTGTTAATATATATACAACTGATATAGGTTCATGAATCCGAGGCCAACCCTGCATTGTTCAGTTTCGTCGTATGAATATTTTTACTACAAAATATCGTATTGTGAGTTCATTTACTCCCTTTTACTCTTTATATTTTTGGGACTGAGAATACATGCGCTGTTTTTACAACTGCTTTATTAAATGCTTTTGAAATATATTTTGAACTGCGAATACATGAAATGCTTTTATAAATGTTTGACGAGATAGACACAAGCAAAACATTCCTCAAATGAATTATTATGCAGACAGAAGTTCTGTGGATTATTATTGAATTAGTTGGACGTGATAATTGCCACTAATTGTTGTGAATATTTTTCCCCTGATTATTATTGCTTGGTAACCTAATAATTAGAATCGGGTATGGCCCTAATTCACGCGAATCCTAAAGGTAGCTACCGGGTTTAACACCCCCACCCAGAATGTTCACTAGACAGAAGAGCTAGTGGGCGTGGTGTTTAGTACTTCGAAGTTTATATATTATACAGACGAGATGTTCCGTTTTGGGGATATTATTGATGAGCATTATATGTTAAGGTCGGTTACCAAGCCGAGCTATGAAAGAAAAGTGAATGTTATATATCGAGAGAATGATTTTATACACAGGTTATGTGTATGTTGTTTTTGTACACAAAATATGTGTATGGTTAATAAAAAAAAACGCGGGGCAACCTATGGGAGAGAAAAGCATACGAACCTACTCTGCTAAGCATTATGAAAAATGGTTTTGTACACGAGATAGTTGTACTGTATTTAAATCTTGTGGTCTATCAAAATGATGAATTTTATTGCTTATGATAAACTTATGAACTCACCAACCTTTTGGTTGACACTTGAAAGCATGTTTATTCTCAGGTATGAAAGATATCTTCCGCTGTGCATTTGCTCATTTAGAGATATTACTTGGAGTATTTCATGACATATTTCAAAAGACGTTGCATTCGAGTCGTTGAGTTCATCAAGAATATTATTAAGTCATTTATAGTTGGATATATTATGAAATGGTATGCATGTCGTCAACCTTCGATGTGATGAAAGTTTGTCTTTTGAAAACGAATGCAATGTTTGTAAAATGTATCATTTAGAGGTCAAATACCTCGCAATGAAATCAACTATTTTGAATCGTTTATAATCGGTATGAACGGGTCCTTTCAGTTGGTATCAGAGCGGTGGTTGTAGCGAACTAGGTCTTGCATTAGTGTGTCTAACTAGTAGTTGTTAGGATATATTAATGAGTCTGGACTTCGACCTAGTAGTTGTTAGGTTACATTAATAAGTCTGGACATGAACCTGGTCTGCATGTCAAAAGTTTGCATATCATTCTTTGTCGAAAAATATCTACCTATCATTTTTAGTCTCGACACATCTTATTGCAATTATTTCATAGATGGTGTACAGACAAATTCATATCCCATCACATTAGACCTTGTCTGACACGATTCCTTAATTTCCTCCATAATCTATGGGATCTTCTGTACTATATATAAGTATTAGGTATTCTATGTAATTAAAATATCATCCGATATCCGAAAATCATTTCATATCGAAAATCCTTCATCTAACCGTGCAAGATGAATTCTACAACCAGTTCAAGTTCCTCAGATTCGAAAGCTATTCCGATATGGATTTCCACTCGAGCTCCGAAAGTAGTGTAACCGGCATGGATGAATCAATTAGCCATCATCAATTCTGGATGATTTGCGGATGGATTCGTAGTCGACTTAATCAATGGAATTGCGAAGAAGGAGATCCTTTTCACCCAACATATTACCCTATTGGCGAAGAACCTGAAGCACTTAACCGGCGAACCTGTTCGAAACACCATTTTCACCCCCATTTCCAGAGTATCTCGCCACGATTATATTCTATCTAAAATTCCGAACCTTATTTGTAGTGACCCGAACTTTTCCATGATTATATATTAAATGAAAACTATATTTACATGATTAAATGTTTCCAACATGTTAAGCAATCAAACTTGTTAAGACTTGATTATTCGAAATGTGTTTCATATAGACAATTAACCACCCAAATTGACCGGCGATTCACGAACGTTAAAAATTTATAAAAACTACATGATGATATATATATGGATATATATATATATATATATATATATATATATGGCTAACATGAGATTATAATAAGTAAGTATCTCACTAAGTATATTAACAATGAGTGATATACATAAAAATGAGGTTATTGAGTTAAGAAACTCGAAACGATATATATAACGATTATCGTTATAACAACGTCTTACTAAATACATATGAATCATATTAAGATATTGATACAATATGTTTAACATGATAAAATGATAATTAAACATATCATTAAGTGTATTAACAATGTACTACATATGTAAAAACAAGACTACTAACTTAAGGATTTCGAAACGAGACATATATGTAACGATTATCGTTGTAACGACATTTTAATGTATATATATATATCACATTAAGATATATTCATACATCATAATATCATGATAATGTAATAATTTAACATCTCATTAGATATAATAAACAATGGGTTAACAACATTAAATGAAATCGTTAACTTAAAGGTTTCAAAACAACACTTACATGTAACGACTAACGATGACTTAACGATTCAGTTAAAATGTATATACATGTAGTATTAAGATGTATTCATACACTTTTGAAAGACTTCAATACACATATCAAAGTACTTCTACTTATAAAAAATGCTTACAATTACATTCTCGTTCATTTTCATCAACAATTCTACTCGTATGCAACCGTATTCGTACTTGTACAATACACAGCTTCTAGATGTATATACTATTGGTATATACATTCAATCATCAGCTCCTTTGCAGCCCTTGTGAGTCTTCAAGACATCTGAGAACCATCATTAGACAACTAGCATGGCTTATGAGTAAGGAAACAAAAACAAGAACTCCTTTTAACCCCACTCACCATTCCCACTCACCACCCACTCCATTTCACTTCCAATTCTCTTTCTAATTCTCTCTAAACACACACACACTCTCAAGAACGAAATTTCCAGTAAACTAATCATCATATTCATCAAAAATTACTTCAAGTATCAAGCTATAATCATCATAGGAAGAACACTTCAAGAACACTTCGAAAATCCTTTCAAGTTTGCTAGTTTACTTTCAATCTTGCAAATCCATTTCAAGTGATCACCCAACCTCAAGAAATCTTTGTTATTTATAGTAGGTTATCTTTCTAAATCAAGGTAATATTCATATTCAAGCTTTGATTCAATTTCTATAACTATAACTATCTTAATTCGAGTAGTAATCTTACTTGAACTTGTTTTTCGTGTCATGATTCTACTTCAAGAACTTCCAAGCCATCAAAGATCCTTTGGATCTCAAGTTATTTTTTCATCATTTCTAGTAGGTTTACCTACTTTACTTGAGGTAGTAATGATGTTCATAACATCATTCAATTCATATATATATATAACTATCTTATTCGAAGATTTGAACATGTAATCACTAGAACATAGTTTAGTTAATTCTAAACTTGTTCGCAAACAAAGTTAATCCTTCTAACTTGACTTTTAAAATAAAAAAACACATGTTCTATATCTATATGATATACTAACTTAATGATTTAAAACCTGGAAACACGAAAAACACCGTAAAAACCGGACATACGCCGTCGTAGTAACACCTCGGGCTGTTTTGGGTTAGATAATTAAAAACTATGATAAACTTTGATTTAAAAGTTGTTCTTCTGGGAAAATGATTTTTCTTATGAACATGAAACTATATCCAAAAATTATGGTTAAACTCAAAGTGGAAGTATGTTTTTCAAAATGGTCATCAAGATGTCATTCTTTCGACGAAAATGACTACCTCCTTCAAGAGTGACTTGTAACCTTTATTTTTGACTATAAACTTATAATTTTTCGGTTTAATTTCATAAATTTCAGTTCATTATGAAACCATAGCAATTTGAATCACTCAAAACGGATTTAAAACGAAGAAGTTATGGGTAAAACAAAATTGGATATTTTTACTAGTTTTAGCTACGTGAAAATTTTAATAAATCTATACTAATCATATCCTAGCTAACTTATATTGTATTATACATGTATTATAACATATATTATGTAATCTTGAGATACCATAGACACGTATACAATGTTTTGACATATCATATCAACCCATCTATATATATTATTTGGAACAACCATAGACACTCTATATGCTGTAATGCTCGAGTTCGCTATACATGGTTGAGGTTGATTCCAAAAATATATATACTTTGAGTTGTGATCTAGCCTAAGGCTTGTATACACTGGGTCATGGATTGATCTAAGATAATTTATATTGATTTATTTCTGTACTGCTAACTGTGGACAACTAGTTATAGGCTACTAACGTTGGACAGCTAACTTAATAAACTTAAATCATTAAAACGTAATAAAAAATGTTGTGAATATATTTCGATCATACTTTGATATATATGTACATATTTGTTATAGGTTCGTGAATCGACACGTGGCCAAGTCTTATTTCCCGACGAAAAAAAAATCTGTGAAAGTGAGTTATAGTCCCACTTTTAAAATCTAATATTTTTGGGATGAGAATACATGCACTTTTATAAATGTTTTACAAAATAGATACAAGTACGTGAAACTACTTTCTATGGTTGAATGATCGAAGCCGAATATGCCCCTTTTTGCTTGGTAGCCTAAGAATTAGTAAACCAGTCTACTAATTGATGCGAATCCTAAAGATAGATCTATTGGGCCCAACAAACCCCATCCGTTGTAGCGGATGCTTTAGTACTTCGAAATTATCATGTCCGCAGGATGTCCCGGAATGATGGGGATATTCTATATGCATCTTGTTAATGTCGGTTACCAGGTGTTCACCATATGAATGATTTTTATGCAGATTGCTATTATGCATGCATGTTGTTTATGAGAAATGAAAATATGAAATTTTGTGGTCTATTAATATAATTTGATAAATATATAGGTTAACCCTATAACTCACCAACATTTTTGTTGACGTTTTAAGCATGTTTATTCTCAGGTGATTGTTAAGAGCTTCCGCTATTGCATGCTAATTTAAGGACAAGAATTGAAGTCAGCATGCTTGTAATATATTATTTAAAAACTGCATTCGGAGATTTAATTCGATGTATAATATTATTGTAAACCTATATGTAATGTTCGTGTGTAAAACGTTATCTTTTAGATTATCATTACTTGATAATCTACGTTATGGTTTTTAAACCTTTATCAATAAAAATAAAGGTTATGGTTTGTTTTAAAAACGAATGCAGTCTTTGAAAAACGTCTCATATAGAGGTCAAAACCTCGCAACGAAATCAATTAATATGAAACGTTTATAATCAATATGAACGGGACATTTCAGTTAGTTTCTGCTTGTTCCAACCGCCAATCATCCCGGAGTAATAGCAGAAGTTAACGAGCTTCTCGCCCGAGTTGTAGCCTTGGAAAATATGGTGCAAAACGTACCAGCTTCAGCAACATCACCGGCACCAACATCAACACCAGTACCATCAACAACCTAAGTTTCAACATCACACATCTCAACCTCATAATCTATACCTCGAGCATAATCTTCGTTCTACATCTTGTTCTACATAAATTTTCATCGTTCTACATCTTGTTCTACGTCGATTATTTTCGTTCTACATATCATTCTACATCATTTACCTTTGTTCTACATAGTGATTATGTAATCTCTAATGTTTTAGAGATTATGTATTCTAGTTCTAACGATAAATCAAATGAGTTTAATATTATATTGACTCATTAAATCCATGATTACATCTGAAGAAAATATATATGTATATATATATATTTTCATAAATATCGTAATTAAAAGTTCTATTGTACAAACTGTTAATGGTGAAAATATTTTAACGGGTAGGTAATACCCGAGGAATATTTAGTTTTTACGTTAATAAGTTACACTGTACATTCTTCAATTCAGATTCAGCAGTCATTAACAATACTGCCCAAATCCGCACATATTCGTATCCGTTCACCAAAGAACAACTATTTTCATTCAAATTCAATTTCATATTCGGATTTTGACCGATCAGAATCCAAGTCAAGATTTGAAAAGTGGCATAATGGACAAAATAATGGACAAAATAAAATTGATTAGTAACCAATTAATTAACTACGTAAAACTTTAAACCTATACTGACCTTGGACAATTAAAAAGTATTAAAATAGTAGGAAATATTAATTATAAAACATTTTGACTTAAAATATCTTTAATAAGTTACACCTACTACAGTTAAATAATTCCTCAAGTTTTCCACTTGATTTCATCTTAAACATTATTTGTATCTTGACGATTACAACCTGCTTTCAAACCCTTCGAAATTTTTGAAAACACCTCGGATTGATAACCAATGATTTAGATATAAGAATACTGATGAAGCAGTATAAACGGTTGAGAGTCTTAGAAGATAGGAGTTTCATAACAAAAGAATGCTATGTTGGAGAAGCTCGGAAAAATGATCAAAATCTTCTTTCCTCATCATAATATCTTCAATATTTCTATGATATCGTTATATCATCCTTAACTGTGAATATCCTCAACATTTCTGAAAGGTATCTTTATATCGTTTTTGTTCGTAATTATCTTCGCTGTCATTCTACCCTTAGTACATCATATCGAAAACTATTTTGACTTCTAAATTTCAGTGAAACCCTGAAGTTTTAAATCTTTGGATATTCTCGACTAATATTGGAATGAAAGCATGAGTTTATGTAATATAATGACCCTTGATCAACGTGATTATATTACAGTAAGTCATGCAGAAGTTCTAATGGAACGTGATGATGGTAATACTTGATCAACCTTACCATCACCACGAACCGTGTTACTTGACGTGTATACATCATGAACCATGTTACTTGACTCTTATTCATCATGAAACCAAACTCGACCCAAGAAGGGCATTCATAAATCTATCTGCGTATCAACCTCGAAGAAATCAGTAATCTTATCATTTTCTTCTTCGATGAAACATTCTTAGACGATTAAAATCTTTCTATTAAGAATCTAAGTTCAAATCTGGTACTAAAACATTATCAATTTCAATTCCAACTGTCACCACTCAAATTTTGGGACTAAATTTCTTTAACGGGTAGGTACTGTAATGACCCGGAAATTTTTGACTAATTTTAAATCAAACTCTCGATACAATACAATATTTTGACACGATAAGCTAAGTCTGTTATCCTGAGTCACAAAATTTTTGAACTGTTTTTTTAAACATTCATTGGACCTTCGACTGTTCCCGATGATTCATGAACAACTATTTGTAAATAGATATGTATATATATATATATATATATATATATATATATATATATATATATATATATATATATATATATATATATATATATATATATATATATATATATATATATATATATATATATATATATATATATATATATAAATATATTTATATAATAAATGTTATAAATCATTTGTCTGAAATTATTGTTATAAATAAAAATGTAAAAAATATATAGAATAGTTAAGTTGTTATTAGAATAAATATATATATGTATGACTTCTATAATATATGTATATTGTATTATATATAAAACATATAAATATTAAATATTCAAATATGTTATTATATAACATAAGTATTATATAATTAATAATATGTAAGATTATTAGGTGAAATATTATTACATGTTAAAATATAGTTGTTATAGTAATATTATTATTACTTTCATTACTATTATTAAAATAAATATTAAATACTAATATTAGTGTTATTATTATATATAATACATAAATATGAAATTTGATATATTTAATTACTAATATTATTGTTATCATTATTAGTAGTAAAATTATAATTATTATTATGAATATTATTATTATTATTATTATTATTATTATTATTATTATTTTTATTTAAAATTATCATTATCAAGATTTTTATTACTATTAATATTACAAGTATTATTTTGATATTAATGTTAGTATTATTTTTTTAAGTATTATTATTTATATAAATATATTTACTAAGTTATTGATATTAATAATATATTATATAAAGGAATCAAATTCAGTTTCATGTTTCAATCACACTAAATTACTTTTGTTTCCTGTCTCTAAACTAAATTACAATTAAAATTCGATCTCAAATACAAAACAAAATCAGTTGCCAATCAACTTCAACTTTATTTATTTCTTCCTCATGAACTCTTCTTCTGATAGAGATTCGTTGCCGATTTCAATTTCATTAAAAACAAAATCTGATAGAATCAAAATCAGATATAATAATTCAGTAAGATACAAAGATTGTTAGATATTAATCAGATAAAGAATTGAATTCAGTTGGGCATCAACATCATTTTTCTTATTTACCTGTACTTATTGTCTGATAAGAATAAACATGTCAATCTCAAATCAAATATAAAATAAATTTGAATAAAAATCAGTAATAGAAAAATGTACGAATTTGTTACCTATCATAATCTGATTTATTATTCTTGTTTTCTTCTTCTTGTTTGAAGAATCCTGTATGCGTTTGATACATGTCGACTGTCCTTCTTCTCCTGCTCAAGATTCTTTGACGACTTCAAATAAACACTACAAAACAATTTCAATCGAATTTTGTTAGCTGTCAATAACAGTTAAAGCGTACGAATCTGTTTCAAGTCCCTATCTATTTCTATTTTCTTATTTCCTTCTTCCTGCTCGAGATTCTCTGTCGACCATAGTTGCACTTGAAAGGACCCGTTCATATACATTATAAACGATTCACAATAGTTGATTTCATTGCGAGGTACTTGACCTCTATATGATACATTTTACAAACATTGCATTCGTTTTTAAAAGACAAACTTTCATTTACATCGAAAGTTGACGGCATGCATACCCTTTCATAATATATCCATCTATAATTGACTTAATAATAATCTTGATGAACTCGACGACTCGAATGCAACGTCTTTTTAAATATGTCATGAATGACTCCAAGTAATGTCTCTAATATGAGCTAATGCACAGCGAAAGATTTCTTTCATACCTGAGAATAAACATGCTTTCAAGTGTCAACCAAAAGGTTGGTGAGTTCATAGGTTTATCATAAAACAATAAAATTTATCATTTTGATAGACCACAAGATTTAAATACAGTACACATATCTCGTGTACAAAACCATTTTTTTCATAATGCTTGGACGAGTAGGTTCGTATCCTTTTCTCCCCCGTAGGTTGCCTCGCGATTTTTAAATAACCGTACACATATTTCGTGCATAAAAATAATACACATAACCTGTGTATAAAAATCATTCTCTCGATACATAACATTCACTTTGCATTCATTGCTTGGCTTGGTAACCGACCTTAACATATAATGCGCATTAATAATATCCCCAAAACAGAACATCTCTTCTGTATAATATATAAACTTCGAAGTACTAAACACCACGCCCACTAGCTCTTCCGTCTAGTGAACATTCTGGGTGGGGGTGTTAAACTCGGTAGCTACCTTTAGGATTCGCGTGAATTAGGGCCATACCCGATTCTAATTCTTAGGTTACCAAGCAATAATAATCAGGTGGAAAATATTCACATCAATTGGTGGCAATTATCATGTCCACATAATTCAATAATAATCCACAGAACTTATGTCTGCATAATAATTCATTCGAGGAATGTTTTGCTTGTGTCTATCTCGTCAAACATTTATAAAAGCATTTCATGTATTCGCAGTTCAAAAATATATTTCAAAAGCATTTAATAAAGCAGTTGTAAAAACAGCGCATGTATTCTCAGTCCCAAAAATGTAAAGAGTAAAAGGGAGCAAATGAACTCACGATACGATATTTTGTAGTAAAAATATGCATACGGGGGAACTGAACAATGCAAGATTGGCCTCGGATTCATGAACCTATATCAATTATATATATTAAAACATATAATCGTAATCGAACAAGTTTGGATATTATTATTAATTGTTATTTCAGTAACTTGTACGTTTCATGAATAACTATATTAACTATATTTATTTTATATACTTTAGATAAATAATTATTATTTATTATGAAAATATTAATGTTGTTATGTGATATGTACCAATTATATTCTTATCAAGTTATTTATTTGGTAAAATAATATTACTAATAATACATAACAATTTGTATCTTTTTATGATAATATTAATAATAATAATAATAATAATAATAATAATAATAATAATAATATTAATAATAATAATAATAATAATGATAATAATAATGATATTACTTAATACTAACAATAATAATAATATTAATTGTATTAATGATACTAGTAATTATATTTTTAATATTAATAATAATCTAATAACAATAATAATTAATAATAACAATAATGCTAATAATAATAATAATAATAATAATAATAATAATAATAATAATAATAATAATAATAATAATAATAATAATAATAATAATAATAATAATAATGAGCAAGCTACCTTTAAGCTTTTCCTAAAAAAAAATGCCTCAGACCGGCTCAAACCCAAGACCTCTCGTTTAGAAACCACACCCGCCTAACCATTGAACCGTTCATACATTCTTGTAATTACTCGTTCATTTAATTATTTAAAATGTTCAAGCCGTTTTTCATTTTTAAACCTTCATTATCATGATAACCCTCATCATCATTATCATGTTATCATCATCATCATATACTACATCATGATCATAATATCCATGATCAAACACTCGTCATCATCATTTACAATTTTTATATATATATATATATATATATATATATATATATATATATATATATATATATATATATATATATATATATATATATATATTTTATATAATAATATTAATGATACACTATTAATATTAATATTAACAATAATAATAATAAAAGTAATGAATATATTATTAGTATAACATTTATATTCAAACTCGTAATACAATTTATTAATTATATCCTATTTAGTAATTAATATATTGAATCTTTAATTTTTATTGATTACAATATATAATATTATTTATGTATAGAATATATATATATATATATATATATATATATATATATATATATATATATATATATATATATATATATATTCATGACGGATATGAGTTGATAAATAGAGTTTTATCGTTATTGATAAATATAGATAAAATAATTCGATTACTCGAAGAGTACGAGTGAAGCTATCATAAAAGAATGAAATGAGTAAATGCGAGTTCGTCTTAACCGGTGACGTAGTTACGGTTGATTTCCAGAATTTAAGGGATTTAGAGGAAATATTCGTAATAAGATTTGTTTCTTCGGTAATTAAGGAAATTATAATCTTCTTTGATTAAATGCGATAATCTGTTTCGATTGCTATGTCGGATATTTCACTATAAATTCATCCTATTCATTTCCTTTATATTTTGGAGTTCCATCCTTTTGTTTTCTCTTCCCGACTTTAAGTCAAGCGAATAATGGTTCAGAATTCGTAGGTATGAAATTTCGATTGGTCATCATGTTCTAAGCAGAAAGAAACGTAATTGCACGATTTGATTTGGTAAATTACCAGAATCACTGAGAATGGAACTATCAAGAATATAATATCTAGATAAGTTTAGAGATTAAGCATAATAAAAGAGTTGTGTAACATGGTACATGATGAGGATAAGGTCTGTGAATCATCACTTTCCATTAGAAATTCAGTATGACTTACTTTAATATAATCACGTTGGCCAAGCGTCATTATATTATACTAATTCATGCTTCAATTCTCAACACTTCTCCAGCAATCATTCATAATTTAAACTCAAATTTATAGAAGGATAGAAACTAAAATAGTTTCTTTTATGATGTAACATAGATAGCACGAGGAGATAGATAATTTCGGATGAAAATATTTATGAAAATATCTTCAGAAATATCGAAGATATTTATGATGATATTTTGGGAATTTCTAAGTTCGAAGGTTTATGAAGAATAATTCTTCCGCAAGATTTTAACATGACTTCGGGGCAAGATATACGTTGAAGACTTCTTTGGATACAGAATTACCTAGATTCTTTGGATTTAGGGTATTTGTCGTGACCCGTCCTAATCCATCTGAACAAATACATTACATTTGGTTACATCGCGAGGTACTTGACCTCTATATGATACATTTTACAAACATTGCATTCATTTTTAAAAGACAAACTTTCATTACATCGAAAGTTGATGGCATGCATACCATTTCATAATATATCCAACTATTATTGACTTAATAATAATCTTGAAGAACTCGACGAGTCCTAATTATCATAATAATTAATATGATATAATAGGACATTTAAATTGTGTACCATATAAAAGGGCTTTATAAGACATTTAACTATGTGTGTCTTATTATTTGGTAGATTAATAGGACACATGATATGACGGTCAATCAGTCATATCAAAGATACTCTTTATAAGACATTTATTTGTGTGAGTCATATTATAGTAGATATAATAGGACACTTAAATTCTTTAATAGGACATTTTTAGTTTTTTAGGTCATAATTATCATATGATTTGCTAGGACACTTTAATTGTTAATCATCAAATTTTCGTTATAAGACATTTAACGGTTTAGTGTCGCATTATGTGTTGATTCAATAGGACACTTTATATAAAAGTCATATGAAATAAACTATCATAGTACATTTATTTGTCCTAGTCGTATTATATATTTAGCTAATAGGACATGTAATACTTATGTCGTATCATTGTCAATTTTTAGGACACTTTTAGTTTTTGGGGTCATAATTATCATATGATTTAATAGGACACTTTAATTGTGAATCATAAAATGATACTTTATAAGACATTTAACGATTTAGTGATGTATTATGTGTTAATTTAATAGGACACTTTATATTAAAGACATATGAAATAAACTATAATAGGACATTTATTTGTCCTAGTCATATTATATATTTACCTAATAAGACATGTAATACTTATGTCGTATCA